>NC_018262.1:70502-70660 GCF_000227135.1 Leishmania donovani | reverse complement strand
AGTGGGTGCAGCTTTCGGTGCAGCGGGTGCAGCGGGTGCAGCTTTCGGTGCAGCGGGTACAGCTTTCGGTGCAGCGGGTGCAGCTTTCGGTGCAGCGGGTGCAGCGGGTGCAGCTTTCGGTGCAGCGGGTGCAGTGGGTGCAGCTTTCGGTGCAGTAG
>NC_018262.1:7857-70403 GCF_000227135.1 Leishmania donovani | reverse complement strand
TAGGTGCAGCGGGTGCAGCTTTCGGTGCAGTGGGTGCAGCGGGTGCAGCCCTCAACACCTCAGTAGGAAGAGGTGCCACGGAGGCTGTAGGCGCAGAAGAACGACCTGGCAGCGGTGGTGATGTAGTTGACACGTCTATCCCTAGGGCTGGGGAGGTCACAAGTCGACGGGTGTTTGGAATCAAGCCCGCAGTCCAAACACGGCGCCCGAGTTGCTGCTGCAGGCGGCGCATGTGGCTGTGGCGCTGCGTTGTCCTTTGTGCACATTAGGCAAGTTGCGGTGCACAAGGAACGGTGGATGACAGCGCGCTTCAGCCTCGCTAGCAACCTTGGAAGCGCAGCCACAGCAGCAAAAGTGGTAGGTAGCTCACCTCTTGCGAGGCGGCAGAAGTGCGCGCAAGCGCGAAGGAAGATGACGGCTACCCAGTTGATGAGCCGCAGCGTCTTTAAGATTAGGAGACTTGAGGGTGATTCAGAGATCAATGACGGCCAGCGCGGAAATCAAAAACGTGCTTGGTTGTAGTGTGCTGTGGCCGGAAAAGACAAACCGAAGTACGGGGATCAGACAGAGTCAGAAGAACGCGAAGCAAAAAGCGCTCTCTGCACTGGCGAACAGAAGAGGACGGTGAGCATGACGATAGTCTTCCTAAACCCAAATTCTCCGCCTCTTCTCATTTCTGCCTCTCCAATACACTCGCAGATGAGAGGAAGAAGCGAATGACAGCCGCAGACCAAAGCCGTCAGGCGGGCACCGCGCACTGCGCGTATGTTCGCTGTGCATGTCGATGACTGTTTTCTTTGTAGTATTTTGACCGCGTAGAGGTGCGATGGCGCACACGTGCGGCACTTTGGCGAGTGTGTGCGTGTGCACGCTTCTCCACAGGGCCTCTTTCCCACAGCTCCGGTGAGCAGAACGAGACCCTGTATGGCACATCCGAAGTAGGTGTGCGGAGCTTGAGCGTAACAGGCGCCGCGCGAGGCACGTCAAGATGGCTGTCGCCTTCTCCCTCGCATATCCAACCCTAGCCCGTGCATCAAGGTGAATGAAGCAGGCGGCGTTGGTTTTGCAGTGGGCCTGTGGACCCCTCAGACCACCTGCTATCTCGATAAAGCACGCTCTAGCGGTGATAGTGGAGGGGGAGGGAAGGTGAGCAGTTTCGGCGGCTTTTGTGCCGCTCTCCTGCCTTTGTGCTTCCGGGGATAGCGTGGGTAGCGCAGAGCACGACATCCACTGCCGTATTCACCATTGAACCGACAGCACGCGCGCTCAACTACGCATTTGTCTCCTTCAATACCCGCACGGCGTGCTGGAAGACTTTCAGCGTGAAGTAAATGAAGAACTCCCCGCGTCCTCTGACCTCGTTGAGAGGGCCCGGCAAGCAGGATAAGTGGCCGCTCGCTGGCGTCTCAACATGCACGACGTTGGGGTGTTCATCGATGAGGGCCTGCCGCTGCGCCTTGGTGCGGGATTCGCCGGTGATTGGGTCGCTACGCGCTGCCAGGCAGATGACGGGGAGGGGCACGTTCATTCGAATTAGCCGTTTGAAAGCTGCCGCACCCTTGTAGTAGCTCGCGCCGCCCTCCGTGTATGCGAAGTGCGGCACCACCAAGCGCTCGTTGTAGTCGCTGGTGTTGGCGAACCCCTGCAGCAGCGCGCTCAACTCGGTTTTGTCCTTCATTGGGGGAAGACCTAGCAGCCCTTGAGCCAAGCGGTGTTCATGCTTCGCATACTTCCTCATCGCGTCACTCATCGGGCGCTAGTCAAACAAGAAAAAGAAACTCGCAGCGCTATATCGCGTGGCCGTGCACGAATATGCTGAACGAGGCATTCATGCTCACCAGCGCTGTCACTGGGGGAGCCGCCGGGGTAGCGGGACGGATTCGTCTTGAACGCGTCAAACTAATCCGCAGCCGCCTTCAGGTTTGTCATTCCAACAGTGCTGTAGCCGAGGAAGGAGGTCGCCAGCTCACCCCCAAAACGCGCGCGCAGCTGCTCGTGCACCGAGCACCACACACCATCAAGGTACGCGTGCACTGGGTAAAGGTGACACCGGTGAGATGCAACTGTGTAGGACGATCAGAGTCCATGCCGCGTGAAGTGAGAGGACACACGCGGAAGCTCTTTGCCTCGCAGCTGCGAACCCGTCGCTGTTTATTGGGGGTGGGGGTGTTCGCACCCCCCCCCACCTCTAGTTCCACCGAACCAGCGACTACGAGCACGATTCCTTTTTGTCCTCCTCTGCCTTTGGCACCTTCAGACATTCCCGGCACATTGGATTGTCGTCAAACCCTTCCGGTGGCTCCCGGTTGTAGGTGACGCGGCAGCTGACGCCAAGGACGCTAAGAATGATGTAGACGCGCACACTGTCCAAGGCACCGTGGTACAATATGTCCTAGCTCAGTCCAAACGTCGCCAGCGGCTTCGCACCCATAGACGGGTCCTTCGTGGAGGTGACTACCTCGATGTGACGCTCATTCTGCAGCGCGTAACGTCCCTGGGCAGCAACCCGTGGCCAGCACCCACAGCTTCACGGACAGCTTCAGCAGCGCGTGCGCCCATTGCGAGATCATGTGAAGAAGCACATGAAGCGTGCTGTGTGCCGTGCGCAAAACGACGCAGTCGAGCATACCGACCGTGGTGTGTGCCAGTTGCAGCAATGCCGCCCTACGAGTTGTGCGAGGTAATGCAAGCTCTTCTGCGCTCCATGGAGCACGTGTGTGTGTGTGCGTATGTTGTCACTCTGCTTGTTTGTGTGTCTCGGAAGATACGTCCGCGGGGACAGACAGACGAAGGGCGGGAAGGGAAGGTCAAAAGGTGCGTCGGAAATCAGCCAGGGCAGACAAAAGACAGCACGTCGCGTGTGTGCGGGGAGAGGCGCCCGCGATGGAGGCGAGAAAAAGCGCTGCTTAAAGTTCCTACGGCGAGTGCAACACCGTTCAGCAGCCAAGCGCATGGCAGTCTTCTCCTCCCACTGCGTCGTTAATGGCAAAGCGCAGCGGTGATGCCCTTGAGAACGCCTCTCTGGCCTCCTTTGTTTCTGCGGTTTGATTTTGCCGGATCATGACCACCACATGTGCGCATGGCACCGTGCCTGCTCATATGCTGGTGTGCTGAAAAATCAAGAGAGAGCGAAGGGCTGCGTCTTCAGGTCAAACCTAGCAGGGCATGTACGCCTCATCAAATCACTTGTATGCACTCACACAGAGACCTGCACGCGTGCACATACAGACACACACACACACACACACACACATACACACGGCAGCTTTCTCCGCTCGTCTTTGCCCAATATCGTACATGTGGCGTGAGGCACAGAAGTTCTAAAGCGATGGGGAGCAGCAGCACACAGAGACAGAAACAGAAAAGAGTTGGTACCGCTACACAGTGAATAGCGTCACGCCGGCACTCGCATGCACACCGCTCCAGTCAAGAGCGAAGCAGCCATGAGCGCCGCTACAGTGCAGCCTTCCCTCTTCTTTGCCTTGTCTTTTCTTCTTTATCTTGTCGTTTCTTCTCCCTTTTGACGCATCACAGTTTGCAGAGAGGGAAGGAGGGCAGTTGACGGCCGTGTAGGGATAAACACCGGAGAGAGATGCAGCGTGCATGGAGAAGAAAGGAGCGCTGCTGCTGTACTCATGCACCCCATAGCTTCCGCTATCTTTGTCCTCACACCACGGCAGCGCTGTTGTCGCCTTCACACTCACACAGGCAGTCGATATTGCCGCAAGTGCTGCTCGATGAATCTTCATTTGTTCTTCTGGGAGAGAAGAAAAGAAAAACCATGATGATGCGGGCTACCTCAGTGCGTCGTATCAGGCCCCGGTATACAGTCTTTGTGGGGAGGCCAACATCCGGCAGCCTGGCCACGGGTACGGCGACGGTCTCTTGGTGTCGGCGGGCTGGACTGGGCAGCCGCTGTGCCGAATCGGCTTGCGGTCACGCTCACGTTTGTACCAACCCGCTATGCATCTTGCCCACAATTCAAATAGTGACGCATCCACCTCTTTTTTGTCGTTTTGTTTTGCTGGGTTGCAGTGGTGTTGGGCGTAATTCTGGATCTGGCCTGCGCTGTGTGCAGTGGAGTTGCAGGGAGCTAAACGACGCCAAGCGGTGTTAGTTGGCCCGGCTCCGTGGCGCAGAGGTCAAGCAGCAGGCGTAGGTGAGCTGCGGCTGCTTGCGTATACTTTTGCTGGCTTGTTCGTGGTGGAACGACGTGTTGAAAACGTATTTTTCAGAGCACCAGCGAACTATGACACTCACAGTCGCACGCCTTCTCACGTGTAGCTGCATTGGGCCGCCCACAGCGCGCGTGGTAGAATGGGCAAGAGCGAATAGGGCGGAGAGCGTGCGGACTTACTTTTTCGTGCCGCTGCACGACGGCTGCGGTCCCATCCTTAGTGCCGCGTTGTAGACGAAGAGAACAACGAGGGGGATCGCAATTGCCGAGCAGCAAGCCACCGGTGGAATGCCGTGCGCCTTTTCCTTGTACTCGTTCAGGTCTACAGGGTCGTTGTGACGCAAGACAAGGAAGGTCACGATGGAAACCAGCATAGCCCAGATGGGGGCAAACTGATAGGTGAGGAGCATCTTGCGCCTGTGCCCCTTGCAGATGAAGTGTGTGTGTGTGTGTGTGTGTGTGTGTGTGACGGATGAAGCGGAAAGACAGTGGCTCGAGAGCGGGCGCGGTGCAACAGCGGAGTGAGCAGACAGCTAAAACAGAAGAAGAGTTGCCGCACGCGAATGAAGTAACAGTCGACGAGAATACGCTTAAAAAGAGAGGAGAGAGAGGGCAGGTGAGGAGGCGACAGCGCCGCGTTTGTGCATGGGTGGGGCGGTGGGTCGGTGTTGGTGTTGGTGTACCCTTTTGTAATTTAACCTAGCAAGTGTAGAAATCGCTTTGAAAGAGGATGGGTTGTCCATAGACACCTCAGAGACGAGGACGGACGGACGGGGTGGTAAGGAAGGGTGTGCATGAGGAATCACGGGGCCGCCGTTGGTGCAGGGCGATGATCGCAGACGATGCGGTGGCGTAAAGAAGAGGGCACAAGAAGGTGAGAGGGACACAATAAAGCATGCGAAGCACTAGAGACACAGGGCATACGCACACATGCGGTGTTCTCTCACCCCCTCTGGAAACTGAGCGGGAGATGAGAAGAGCAGCCAGAGGAGGAAGAGAGTTGGGTAGCGTGGCACATACCACCACAACGCCCCCCGTAGCCCCGCTGTGTAGCGGCGGCCGTCATTGAGGAAAGGGATGGCTGATGTGCGACTGCTGTTGATTCAGCTTTAGCGTCTTTCTCCTTTTGAGCCCATATCATGTACACAGCAGCGTGTGTGTGGGTGATGGAAAGTTGGGAGGGCAGAGTGTGCGTGTGCGAAGGAGGCTCACGGCGACAGCAGAGAAATGGCGAGGGGAGGGGGAGAGAACGACGTCACTTCGAGATTCACGCCAGCCGTTGGTACGAGGTCAAGAACGTAATCGTCCACGACTCTCCCGGCGTACGCTGGCTGGGCTTCTTGTGGAGCTGACTCCAGACCAGCTTCAAGGCGAACATGCAGCTGGTGCCTGGCTGGAAAACGTCCCCTTTCATCCACATCTCTGCAGCGGCCAGCAGTTCCCCTCTCCCGCGATACACGGTGCAGTAGAGCGGCTTCTGTCCTGCCCCCTCTATGCCAACCTGCAGGTGCTCATCCCACGCGGTGGAGTGTCGCATATGCAGCAGCTGGCGGCTTTCCTGAGTGCGGAGAGTTTGAAAGCCGTTTGTCAGCACGCATACTGCGCCCTTAATCGACTCCGGTCCCACCAGCTCTTTGACAACAATGTCTAGCAGCCCCGCATATCGTGGAGGGCCCTGGTCAAGAAAGAATGGCTGCTGCTGAAGTCGTGCGGCGGCGCCAAAAGAGACGGCGCTGGCGTAGCCCTCCGCCTCTGAAGTGGCAGTGGTGGTAGCAAGGCGAGAGCGTTCGAGCCCAGCCGGGTCTGGGAGCGGCGGCAGCGGCCTTGTCGCAGTCGGGTGCCGCCTCCGTGTAAAGAACAGCTCTTCGTACTTCCACCGAAGGAACGACTCACGCACCTCAGCGGAGGAAAACGACAGCACGGGCTTCACGACCGGCTGTGCGTGCAACGCAAACTCAACACTGTCACTCGGAAGAGCCACGTAGTACTCCAACTCGTCGTTCACGACGTCGTTGCCACGTGCCTTCATGAACTCGATGTCGCTGTCTGGCCACCGGTCGAGCTCTGCGCTACGGCACTTGTTCGACCACAGCTTTCGATGCACGCCGATGCACTGGATGCACACAAAGGCGCCAAACGGCTGCAGGATGCACCATGACGGGAAAGGCTCGCCGCAGTCCGCACAGATCTTGTTGGCTGGTTTGCTCTTGATGCACCTCTCGTAGAGAGGAGAGTGCTGGAGGCGTGCTGGTGCTCTAGACTGCAACTCAGACAGTGTCACGGCTAATTCCGCTGCATTTCCCGCCACGCACGCCGCCGCCTCCAAGCCCTGGTCATCCGATGTGGATTTGCGCACGCCCTCCTCCTCTCCCTTCGGCTGCGGCGGAGATGAGGTCATCACGGCACCTAACCTTCTTTTGCTTTCCTGGAGTGCCTCGTACTCGCGTAGCACGTCCGACAGCTGCAGCACCTCGTGATCGGACAAGACGCTGATGCCGGACTCCGTGCGTGAGTGGTAAGGGTTGGCGGAGGGCCGGGCCAGTACCTTCGACTCGAAGGGGTTCGGTACACCGGAGGCCGGCGGCCCCGCTACCGTCGGCCGTCCTGCGTGTATGCAGCCGTCGCCCACCGTTCGCGCCGCGGACAGTGCGAGTGCTGTGTCCGTGTCCGGAAACAGCTGCAGATACTCCTTTGAGGCTCTCTGAATCGCCTGTAGCAGGCGCCACTTGACCATTTTATCGCAGAGAAAAAGCTGCACCATGTAGTTGGCGTTCGGCAGCGTCGACATCGATGCACGTTGTGTAGCCTGTCCCAGTGGCGCATTGTGAGTCGTCTGCTCTGCAGCGAATATGTAGGCTTGGTGGTTGCCGAGCAGATCGACCTTCTCGGAGTAGTCATGGTTAGCCAAAAACAGAAGCAGTCGCTCGCCTGCGTCGTTGTAGGCGCCACCGTCGACAACGTGGCAACCCTCTACGTACACCTTTTCCCTAATGTGCTTCGCCATCGAGTTCTTCGGCTCCTCGAAGCAGTAAAGGATGTTGTTGGAGTGCAGCTCAACAGTGCGGCGGACCGTCAGCGTGCCTCGCGAGCCCCACTGAACATCGCATTCACCACTGAGGAGCAGCGTGTTGAGGGTCGCCTCATCCATTCACGCTCAGCTCGCGCAAGATTGCAGAGTCCACGTGGGGCAGAGGAGGCAACCCACAATCGTGGATAGCGCAACGCGCACGTAGCGGCGGCTAGCGTATCGGGGCGTTGATTGCCGAGGCTTCTGGTCATTCTGAAAGAATATGGTCGACGTCATGCAGCGCACGAAAGAGAGTTCCGGTGAGAGAGAAAAGGCGTATGGGGTGAAGTGGGTGCGCTGGCGCGTCGCATGTCGGCAGAGCACGGAATGGGACATCGGAAAATGGGGCTGCGTATGCGATGGATCACCATCAGTGCCGTTCCGGTACCACCAGGGCCCCCTAGCACTTGCTCCAAGGCGCGCAAGTGCTTTTTCTTCGTTGGGGGGATGTGTATATGTGTGTGAAAGGTATATGGGCCAACGCGCTGCGTCGGGGTGATTAAGCCACATCTCAGTCCCCGGCGCGGGGACGCTTAGCAGCTGGCCCATCCTCGGCGTTCAGCACCTTAAGGATGTCTTGCCCCATGACCGCCGCCAATCGGCGCTTCACCTCGTCCACCTCAGCCGTCTTGCGCTGCTCTTGTGCGGCCGCGCGCTGAGCTTGGCGCGCGGCGTAGACTGCGCATGGTACTACCACGGCGTACTGCCCACGCATCACGTCGTTCACCACCTCTGACACAATGAGAGACGCCGGCAAGGTGGAGAGGGTTGCGGGGTCCAGCGAGCCCAGGTCGGACGAGGGCAGCAGAAGCACCGTTTGGCGCAGCGACGCTGGCGCGTGCAGCCCTGGGTAGAGAAGAAAGGCGGGGAAGTATGGGGATGTGTGGTCGGCCGCCGGGACACCGAGATCGCCGGCAGAAAGCTTCAGCATGGTCATTGCCATTACTGTCGTCCCCGCCGTAACCGAGGCGCCCTCCACGTCTCCTGGCGTGACCCTCACCGCGGCTGCTGCCGCGTGGCGAAGATCCGCCTCCTTTTTGGAGGCAACGCCACGCATGGTTGCGGCGCTGCCACCCACGGCCACCATGTAAAGCAGCGCCACATGCATGCGCTCCCCTACAACCGCAAACGTCCGCCATCCCTGACCGGTGCTGCTGGTGTCAGCCGGCACAAACGCGGCAGGGATGAAAACGGGCCCGGCGTAGCCGCAGTTTTCGGCGTCGTCGACGCAGCGGGCGTGCAGGCCATCCTCTTCGATCCGCTCTACGCGCACCAGCAGCCGCGCGTACGCGCCTAGGCCGGCTGGGTAGGCGCAGATGCGTTCCGCGGAGTTGCCCTCACTGTCTCCGCCGCTACTTCTCTTCTGCTGAATACTCCTGAAAAGCTTGCTGGCAAGTGCCTTGGCAGCAGCTCCGCCTGCAGGCTTGGATGTAACTGCACCACCATTACCACCACCGGTGACTGTCGCGTTTGGCTTGTTGTTGAGCGTGCCGCGCCTTACCGCCCCCGCCACATCCGTTGCCCTGCCTCCACTGGCAGGTCTCGCCTGCGGCTGGTGCGGCGATGAAGCAGCGCCAACTAAGCCATGCGCTAGGTTGGAGGTGCGAAGGGTGCGAGCAGCAGTATTGGGTAGCTGCGCCTTGGTAACGGAGCGGCGAGTTGAAAAAGCAGAGGCGCTGGTGACGCGCAGCAGCTTGCCCCCGACCATCCCTTTCTCAGCCATTGTCAGCCCCCCACTGGCGGACAGCTGCACCTGCACCTCGTCCCCTAGTGATACGCTTAAGAAGTTGGTGTGCGTGTGAACTAGCGTGGTGATGCTTGCCTGATCAGCGGATGGATAGAGGCCAGCATCCACCACGCAGTACGTGCTAGAGTGCATGGCCACCACGTAGCCGCGCACCACGCGCCCATCGACGGCACAGTCGGCAAGCGCGTGCCGTGCCAACATTTTTGGCAGCGCGACCGCTAATGCGCAGCCGGGTGCGGTGCCAACGTGAATGGCGTACACGCTGTGCTGCTCCGCCAAAATGAGTTGGTGCTGGCAGAGAAACTCATTGGCATCGCGCGGGGAGCCAAAATGAAGCACTGCGCAGTACGGGCCGAGGCAGCTGTGGCGCACCTCAGAGGATTCTTGTTCGAACCCAGACCATAGGGCAGCCTCCTGCTCGGCTGTGACCTTGGAAGAAGCGGGGGTGGTGCGCGATGCGGTGCTGCGGCCGTGCAGCAGAAAGCTCTTCTCCTCAAATGTAGGCAGCGACGGCGTCTGCTTCGCCGTTGCCGCGGTGCTTGTGTTGCTTACAGTGACGCCTATAAGTGCCGTGCATGCAAAGCCGGGCAGTGCAGCGGTGAGACGGCCAAGGCGCAGCACCTCCGCAGCGCTCAGTAGAACATCCGTACCCACGCACAGCGCCGCCGGTTCGCTCTCGATCTGCCAAAGGCGCCCTCGCTGCTGCACGTCGCTGCGGAGACGGTCGGCGCTGGACAGCTTCTGGAACTGAATGTGCACTGTGGTGGTGTTGTAGTTCGGGTCCTCCTGGTACTGCGCCCACTCCACAACGCCGTACGCGCAGCACGCACTGAAGAGCTGGGCGCGAAGAGCGTCGCTCTGCAGCTGCTCCGAGGTGACGCTGATGCGACGAGTTGAGGTGCTCATTTAGAAATATGTAAAGCATCGAATATGCACTAAGAGAGCAAACGAGCACCAATCGTCGAGAGAGGCAAGGAGCAGACAGACAGACGGATGCACACCGCGGCAAGAGGTTTCCTCCGCCCACTTTCACCCACCCTCTCCCCTTCTTGGCTTTTGGTGCGTCTGCGTGGGTGTGTGTCTCAGCGTGGATATTGAGCAGCAAGGGAGGACGAGAGCGAGAGGGTGGTGTACTGCCGACTCTGGCAGATCAGGCAAGGGCGGGGGTGGGGGAGGAGCAAGAGGTCGCGCTGAAGTGTGAACGCACCACGGAGAGGGGTCGGACATGAAGCATGTAAAAGAAGCGCACGCTTTTTTGTTACTGCGATTGTCGAGCACTACGGGTGCAGAGGAGAGGAAATGCGGGAGGTGGCATGACGGCAGCGGACAGCAACAGCGCGGGTCGCGTGTGTGCCTATGCAAAACACGCGCAGATAAGCATCAAGAGAGAGGGTGGGAACACACAGGGAGAGAGAGGTCGGAGCAAAACAAGCACGCGCGCCGTCACGACCTCGCCCCTCCCCTTCTGTGCTTGTCCTCCTCCGACACTTGACCCTCTCTATCCTCTTCCCTTTCCGTCCCTGGCGTTGCCAGGTGTGCGCATGCGTGCATACTGTCGCCGCTGCTGCCATCACCAGGTGTGCACGTGCGCTGCCGCCAACTTCGCACATGCCATTCTGTCAAGCGCACATTTTTCCGTCCCTTTTCGGTATTGTTGTTTTTCTTCTTCGGGAAACAATCGCAAATTAAAACGAAAAAGAACAGAGAAGCTGTCCGTTCACATTATCCTTCCTTTAAGCAGCGATGTCAGAGTCCCCAACATTTGTCACGGACAGGACGCACGTGCGGAAGTGCTTGCCGCACGCCGTACCGAGGTCCAGGTTGTTGCCAGAGTAGTGGTGGATGGGGGTCTTGCTGAGGGTGCAGTAGTACTCCACCTCGGCGCGGCGGATCGGCGGGCAGTTGTTGGAGATCACAATCAGCTTGCTGCGGCCCTGGCGGAGGGTCGTCAGCGCCTGCTGCGTGCCGAGCACGTACTTACCGGACTTCATCACCAGCTGGAGCTTGGCGTTGATCGTGTCCACCTTAGACTTCGTCTTCTTGGCCATTTTTGTGAGACGGAAAGATGCTGAAGGAACTACTTCTCTGTGGCACGGGTGCATTTGAGGGGGGAAGAAGTGTTCAAGGTGGTGGGGATGAGAGCGGTGAGGGAGGGCACAACGCAAATTTGTGCCGGAAAAGGATGAACAATGGAATACAAGATGGAGAAGGGGGACGTGTTGTTGACGGATAGTGAGCACATACGGTGTGATACAGCCAGCATGTTGTTCCGTGATTGGAGAGAGCGTGAGTTCGGCGACTAGACGGTAACGCGCTGGTGATGTGCGAGCGAAAAAAAAAAACGTATTCTGCTAGTTTTTCTTTGTTCTCATGAAGTGGGAGAGCACGTTCACGCCAGGTGCGGCAACCACCTACGTAAAGAGCGTCATGCGCGACAGCATCGGAGTATGGCGGGGGAGAGGGGGCACCCTGGTGCATTATTTTTTTTTTACATTTGGTGGGAGTGCTGCTTTCGTGGCATGCGGGTCTCTGCCTGGGCTGCGTAACTCGCCTCCGGTCCGCGCGCGAGAACGACGCGCAACAGTGGAGAAGCGAGCAAACAAAAGAAAGCAAGAGCGGCGGAAGAAGAGTACGTGCATGCCGGCAGACCGACCACACGGACGGATGCACGTCCCCACACAAGAGCACACGGGGGTACGAACGCGCAGTCGCGCTACGCCATAAGCAAATCCAATGTGTAGTACAAGAACCCTGAATCAATACACCAAAACATGCGTCCATGCCACATCTTTCCAACTGCTAATAGAAGAGGGTCGAGGAGATTCGCGCGTCGCGACCGAAGAGGACGGAAAAAAAAAAGCGGAAAAGAGATGACGGCAGAGAAGTCGGCGGAAGCGTACAAAACGCCGCTCGTACTTCTGCATTGCGCACAGCTGTCATTCAGCGGAGACGGAGAAAGAGGTTTTTCGCATTTGAAACAGGTCTACACTGCCATAGCGCGTGAGTCGGGCTCGACCCCTCCCCGGCCTCTCACGGTCCCATCCACTCGTGCGAAGCAGCGCCAGACACCAACGTTTCAGCAACGCGCCGACTCAGTCGTCGAAGAGCACGGCCTCCCCGCCTTAAGCCCTGCCCACACCAGCTTCGCAGGTCGCCTCACAGCCGCTCCCCCACTATGCCAGTCGCCCACCTGGTGCGTCCCTCGGGGCGGCTCAGGCTCCCCACTCCAGTGGGCAGCGTGGGGGCCCGGGTAGTGCAGGTTCCAGTCACCTTGGCATTCTGCCTAATCATACGGGTGACACTAACGTGTGCACGATTGCAGGTCGCTGCGGCGCAACGCCGTCCAGGGCCTGGCCGCCGACATCTGTGGCAATGCATCGCGCTGACCCCCCCTCCGTCGTAGGCGCTCCACCCTGCCACCACCAGAAGTGGTTCCGCATTTGTCAGCAAGTAGGGGGCTGTATGGCTTTCCCACACAGAGCGGGTGCCGGGCCCTGAAATACGACGCTGATGCGTCCCTCGTCATCAGTGCGAAGGAGAAGTAAGAGATCTAAACGGAGTAAGCATACAAACACACACGCACACACGGATATGGAAAGAAAAGAGGAGGCGTCGAGATACATAGCAAGCGGCAACGGAGGGGGAGGGGGAGAAAGGAGACGGCGACGACGCCAGCGGCAAAAGGGGGGGGGAAGCATCGGTGATGGCAGCAGCCACGTAGTGCAGTTTCAAGGCCGTCCATTCGACGTCTTCTCCATGCACCGCGCGACCACAGGCAAATGACCCGCCTCTTTCGCAAGAGCATGACCCTCGCAGACCCGGAGCGTCAAAAGATGTCTGCGTTGCCCCCTCTTTTCCCACCCCCTCGTTAATCGGTTTTGACGTGTTTCACCTTCGTAGGAGATTTAGCTCAAGTGAACAAACTGCGGTGTGTGGCCCGAACACCGCGAGAACAAGAGTGAGGCACGCCTACAAGAAAAGAAAGAGGTAGTGTACGAAGGGGGAAAAAGGGTGAAGGTGGCGCGCGTGCGCGTTTACAGATGTGAAAGGTACGGTGGATAAGGCAGACCTAGACTGAGACCGAGGGAGGGAAACGAAAGAAGTGCATCTAATTCGAAACAAAACAAACAACAGAAGCAAAAAAAAGTGGAAAAGGAGGGAAGAGAAGACCAGCTGGTGGAATGGGTGCCTGTATAGAAAAATGATGGGTAAATACTCTAGGAAATGCGAAATCAAACGAGGGATGGAACGACGAGGCGCGCACGAGGAAGGGGAGCGCTGAAGGCATAAACGAGTGTGCGCGTCTGCAGACGTACAATGAAGTCGAAAAGCGAAAGCGCCGTGCACCAAATGAGAACGGAAGAGACAATCGATATGCTGGTGCATCTTTGTGGAGATACAGCAGGTGTTGCAGCGCACAACCCACTGAAAGAAAAAAAAGGAAATCGTCGTTGACGCTGAGAATGTAAAATCACGTCACGGACAGAAAAAGGAAGTAAACATCAAGATGAAGCGAAGAAAAAGACGCCCCAAAGACGACGTGAGAGAGAACGACTCGGTTAGATACACTGCACGCATGTGCGCACAAAGAAGGGGAAGAGAAGCACAAGAAAAAATCGGGAGACGAGTAACAGGGGATTCTGTCTTTAGAAAGACGTGTGTTAAACACGAAATGAAGCGTATCAGGACCGGAGCAAGAGACGCTGGATGCCAGACCGCCATTGATCAGACATCATCGATGACGCGGCGGCTCAGCTGGCAAGGATCTGACTACTCTGTTCGGTGAATGCACCTTCGCACAACGCTCTGCTCCACCACACAGACGTCCAGCGCATCCGTGCTTCACCCTTCGTCTCCCGTGCACGTTCGCCGTGGAAGTGGCGGTCACGCCCCCTCAGCACTCAAGGGGTCGTGCAGGGGGTGGGGGGGGGGGAGGCATCTATACCGAAGCACCGGTTACCTGGAAAGAGAGCGCGCAACTACCAAATGCTCTCTCCATTGTGCAGGCTGGAGATGGTCACCACAGGCGCCGCATAATCAGCGTAATATACGCTGGAGTTGCTCCTGCTGTGCCCGAGGAGTTTGTGCGATTCCCCCAACCTGTGGTGCACCTCGGATGTAGAAGACGTCGTGGAGGACTGTCCTTGAGTGTGGTGCTTGCTTGGAGTCGTACTCGTACTCGTCAAGCCGGCGCCGCACGAGGCGGCTGACCATGGCTGCTGCTTCATTGGCGCAGAAGGCAGCTGCTGATCGTAGTCGGAGCGCAATATGGGGTTTCCCAGCACGTTGCGCGCCTCCACGATCATGCGGTCCACCGCCTCCGCCCCAACAGGATCCACCTGACGCATGCGCTTGAAGCCGTCCTTTTGCCAAGAGCGATACTTAGCGATGATGTCGTCCTGCGAGGCGTCACGAGGAAGCGCCAGCACATCGTAGTAGGTGCCTGGAATCGAGCGATGCGGGTAGCGGCACCGGAGCGGCAGATGCATCTTAAAGGCCGCAGCGTCCGCGGCGGTGGGAGCAGCAGCAGCGGCGAAAGCGGCAGCCGTGGGAGATGACGAACACTTGGACAGGTGTTTTCCACCTACGTGAAGACTCTCGGCGCTGCTAGAAGTGCGACTGGAAAGGGAGGCGGCATTAAGAGTCGGTGATTGTGGTCCAATGTGCGGCACCACCAGTTGGCGATCCTTTCCCGGGGGGCGTCGACGCGTGGAGACCGTACGCTCCGCCTCGCCCCTGTGGATGGGGCTAAAACAGCCGTACTCTGCCGTCAATGTCCTCGGTAGCACGGCATTCAGGGCAGCTAGCATCTCGTCCCGTGAGTGAGACGCGCCGAAGAAGTGCGCCGGGATGGACTCCACTGGCACGCTCCGGAGTAATTTCATTTGGGTCTCTGTATTCAGTTCCGAAAAGCGGTGGGCGTGCTCGCAGTGAGAGCCATACGGGCACTTGCCGTTCTCGTAGAAGGCGATACAAACGCAGTCCTTCGAGTCAGCGGCATGAACAGTCTGCTCGTTAGCTCCAGACGGCGAGTAGGTCGTCGACGACGGAACAAACGTCCTCGCGTGTATCGACAAGGGCATCATGCGGTGTGTTAGAGAAAGAATAAGGTAGCGGTGTGTGTACCTGCTGACGAAAAAGAAGATTAAATGTCTTGTTTGTTGTTTCCTGGCGAGTGGTGTCGATGCGCTTGCAGGGTCGCTAGGGTGCGTCTTTGATGTAACGTTGAGTACTTGGTCGTACAGCTCGCCTTCGATGCGAACAAAGGAGGAGGAGGAAGTGCTCTCTCTAGAAGCCCACGACAAAACTAAAAAAAAAAGTGTGCGCCGCCTGTGTTGTTGTTGGTCTTTGGTGTGTTCGCGTGCCTCTGGAGGGAGAGAGAGCGAATGCAACTTAATCGAAAAATGGAAGACGGAGAGAGAAAGAGAGAGATGAGCGGTGGGCATCAAAGACATCCACAAAAGCGAAAAAGGCCTACAGCTCGGCTCCCCCCTGCTTTCCTGTAGCCGGTAGGGGAAAGAAATCTCCTCCCTTCCCTACCTTTCCGCGACGTGCGTGGCACCGGAAGGTGTCTACAGTGAGACAGAGGCGGCGACTGCGGTTGATAGAGTCCGATTCCCTCCACCTGCGCACCTCTCAGTGGTACAGCGAGAGGGATACAAGAACGTGGGCGTGCTCGAGCCGATTGACAGCACCGAATCAAAGGTGCGAAGTTTGATGTGACAGAGAGATTCGTGCTCATTTTCGGAATGGCGGTCGCAGCTGCGGATAATGTAGAATACCTAGCTAAGAGGAAACAGCTGGACGGTGCAAAACACGAAGAAACGGTGAAGGAGAGGATGATACACATATAAAACCTCACAGAAGGCCGACGCGCAACATCCGCACACACAACACAGACGCCGCCACAAGACAATACCCGCATCCCACACCCTTCTCCGAGCAATATCCAAAAGGTGGTCGCAGCGCACTCTGTGGTCGCTCTCGCGCACGGCCAAGCCACACCCAGCCGAAGCCTCTCGTGCACATCTCATGCAGCGCTGCCGCGCTGCAAGCGAGATCCGGCTGCCTACTTGTTGGCAGGGGGAGGGGTCTGCTTCACGGAGGCGCGCAGTTCGTGAATAAGGTCGTCGGCGCTCTTGCCAGAGTAGCTCTTACCCGGCTGCATCCGCATCAGATCCTTGTCTACGGCGTACCGCTTGTTCAGGAACTTTTTGAGCATCTCGCCACGCGCCTTCTCTAAGTCGTCACGGATGCGTTCCTTGCGCTCCTTGTACGCCGCCGTCTCGCGCGCCATCCGCTCCGTGTCCATGCGCTTGAGCTCCGCCATCTCCTCCTGTGTGAGAGCCTTCTTGCGCTTGTCGAAGTCCTCGCGCACAACTTGCTCCCAAGGAGTGTTGTAGCCTAAGCCCTCCTTCCCTATGGCCTGATCCTCGCGGGCTACGCGCTTCACCTGCTCCGGGTCCAGCTCCCAAAAGCGCCACTCATTCCACTTCTGCGCCGTCTCAAGCTCGCGCCAGGTCACTTGAAGGATATACTCTACTGGCCAGCCCCAGAAGAACTTCTTCTCTAGCGTGCACCAGTCATCCTGGCACTCCTTGATGCCGTAGTTGATGCGCTTTACTAAGGTCATGGTTACGTTGTAATAGGTCGACTCTGGCGGAATGTCGGATGTGTGGAGGAACGCTTGCAGCTCCGAGGCGGCGGCAAGCAGCTTCGGCTTCCACAGAGGCTCCACAGCCACACCGGCGAGGCCGGTCGTCGACTTCACCGGAAAGGCGCGGGGAATGTACTCATCGCTGATGGTGAGAAGGCGCGTGGTGCTACAGAACGCACCTAGCAGTGATCGTGAGCAGAGCATGTGGTCCACCACGCAACGCGCGAGATGGGAAAGAAGCACTGTTTGTAAGTGCGATACGGAGAACCGCACGCTACGCCAAGACGCGCGCACAGGCAGAGAACGAAGCAGGAAGGAGGATCACTACTACTACTCCCACTACTACTAGACTGAAAAGGAAGGGTCACAAGGTGCGGCTTCGATGCACCGTCAGTTTCCACCAAACTATCAGCTGCGCGAATGTGATGAGACGGAAAGAATACCTAAAGAGAGAGCCACGGAGTGCAGGACGGAGTGAAAAGGCGATGTAGTGTCTCAGCTAAAAGTTCGCCGCAGTAAAAAAAAGCGAAAACGGCAAGCACAGCAGAAGTGAGGGTGTGTGACGCTACTTCTTTTTTACCGTGGAATGTGTTGTTTGACAGTGGTCTCCGTGACGGGGTCGGAAGTGCGCACCTGGTATTTTTTTTTGCTTGGCTCTGTATTTGGGGGGGGGGGAGTCGCCCAAGAATATGCAAGCACTGATATCGAATGCAAGAGATGACACACCGCAAAGAAGTGGCAGCACTACCTAGGCGCCTGGGTGACAATTTCTATGCGTTTGTGAAGAACAGCACGGCAATATCTTTCTCCCACCTAAGCCAACGGAGGCAGACGCTTGGGGCGGCGGAACTACAGATGACGAGAGAAACATGAGGCGGGATTAGGTGAGCACATGCAAGGCACCTCAGGCGAGGAGGCTTTTGGGAAAGGGAGAGCTCCCCGACCGGCACCCTCAGTCACGATATTTTGTATGTGTGCCGAGACGGGTTTGAAGTCCACAGCAGACGGTGGATTTGGTGCGTCAGCGACATGAGCGCCGTCCCCGTCAACATTCTCAACGGGGTGCTAGCAGCGACCGACAGGCATGCCCCCCCCCCCGCACATGTTGGAGCTTCATTTCATCGGTTTTCCTTTCTGTATGGGCTTTTTTGACAGCATGCTTTGTTTTCTCTTGTCCCCTCAATACACAAAAATGACGCGAAACGCCAAGACGAGACAGCAAATGGAAACCCACGGAGAGAGGCGATCGCCCACCACGCTACACTTGTAGAGGAACTTCTTGTAGAGCTCAAAACTATCACGGTGGTACAGTGTGGGTCTGAATTGTCTAAGGTACGTTGCAGTGCACACAATCAAGAGCAACACATACAAGACCGTCTCGAAGTCGAATAGGGCGCTCATTGGCGGCGCCGATGCTTCCTCTGTGTACTGAAGGGGATGGAGCGAGAGGTGCCGACGCACGGCCGGGAATGAGAAGAGGAACACAGCAACAGAAGAAACCAAGGGCTAGCAGAGAAATCGTGTGCACTCTGGAAGGGAGGGAGGTCGGAGTCGACTGTGTGAGTGCCTGTGAGACGGCCGGGCAGCCCAGTTTGAAACCAGGTGCCACGAGGAGAAGCACCAAGAGGAGCACAGCAACTATCGCGGTACTGTCCTAGTGGGCACGAGCGTGCGCACAGACACAGACGCACTGGCACACGTGCGCACTCGCCTCGGTGAATGCAGAGGTGAAAAAGAAGGCAGGGAAGGGGAGGGTGAAGAGAAGAAAGAGAAAGGTAGCCGAAGCATCATCACAGTGAATATGCGCAGTGTCACACAGGATTGGGTGGTATGCTGTCCAGTGCATCCCAAGGCAGTGCGCCAAATGAAAACGTACACAGCGTGAGCTTACTATGTCTCCACACTCTTCAGCCCCTCTGCACGACTACGGATTCGACTGTGCTGAGAGTGCCCCTGTTATAGGGGCCCCTCATATCAACCGGCATATCATGCGGGCCTGATTCGTTTTCGAGTAGTTGCGCAAACTTGACGCGTGCAGTGCCTTTGTGCGATTTCAGCCAGAAAGGCATGCACAAGACATGGAGCTGATGCATTCAAGCAGAAAGAACAAAAAATGAAACCAACACACAAAAGACAAATCTGCGCCGGGCGTGAATGGTGTGTGTGTGTGTGCGTGTGTGCAGGGAAGAGGGGCGTGTGCTAGCGTGTGGGGCTGTGCCACCGTCTTGTCTGTAGCGTTTGCACGTATAGTATACGAAAAGGACGTGCTTGTGCCTCTCTGTTGCTCTACACGCCCCAGCTTCTATTTGGCGTAGGCAAGCGTCTCTCATTTCGGCGCCACAACAGCGCATCCTAATTACAGTTCGCCACGGTGGCAGAATTGCGGAGATGCACTGTGGTCGGCAGTCGCGGAGGCGGTGTCGCTCAATCGAGTGGAACTCAAGCGACGTTGCGGCAGTTCAGCCAGCGAGCTCATATCTCCACCACGGCGCTCTTGGTGATGGGAAAAGCGAGACTTTGGCAGTGGCGGAGGCACGGTCGAGTGAGCTGCAGGCGTGGCTGCCGTCGCTTGTGCACCGCCACTAGTCGGATCCAGTGGGCGGACAACCCGGCGATCGGCATTAGAAAGTTGAAGACGGAGGTTGTTGAGTTCCATCTCGCACTGCTCCGCGGCAGCTTGCTCAGTTGCGAGACGACGATGTAGCTCCGCGTTCGACACAGAAGAGGCACCGTCGCCTCTGGAGGAAGCACGCAAGCTCACGAGCTGCCGGGACAGATCTTCGAGCTGAGTCTGCAAACTCTGCTCCCGTTTCTTTAGTTCGCGCAGCTCTCGTGATTGGCGCGCGTAGCGGGCGGACTGCACTTGTGTCGAGCGGAGATCGGCGTTCTCGCTCTGCAACTTTGCGATCACGAGCTTGAGGTTATCTATAACGCTCGTAAGTGTCTCAACGCCTGCGGCGTCAGTCATAGATGCAGCTCGTTGATGCCCAGCGGCAGCAGCCTTGGATCCCGCCACAGCGTCCTCTTTCCCGCGCTGCAGCAACGGCTCTTCTCTCGCCGCGACTACCTGCGTGCCTCGACTTTGCAGGCCCGAGGCAACCGCACTGGCGCGTTGCTGCAAGCGTACCGGCGAGGTACTACTGAACTGCCGCAGCTGCTCTTGCAGAGAAGCCAACTCACGATCCTTGGCACACAGCTGCTGGTGTAGCTGGTACACAAGTCGCTGCGACTCCGTGTTCTTTTCCAGCATCGTCTTCTCCTTTTCCACCCGCTCGTTGAGCTCCTTCTGGATGGCGCGAATGCGGTGATCAAGCACCTTCATGTGGCTCGCCGACTCTTGTTGGATGGTGCCCATGCGCTGCGCCAGTGCGATCTCTTGCTGATGCAGCCGGGCAGACTCACCGCTGCGGTGCGCCTCGTCCATCAGCTTCTGCTTGAGGATCGTAGCGGCCACCATCAGCTTGTCGTTCTGCTCTTTCACAGTGTTGAGATCCACCCGCAGCCCTTCGTTAAGCGCCGCCAGGTGCTGTGCACGCTCCGTCTCCACCTGCTGCGCTGACACCTCAGCCTGCAGTGCATCGATATGTGTCTTCCACTCTGCAGCATCCACCTGGAAGCGCCTTGCGTGCGCCCGCTCCTCCTCCAACATTTGCCGCATCATGCGCAGCTCCTGATCAAGAGCCGCGTTCTGGGCGCGCAGCTCGCCTACCAGCGGTGCATCAGACACACCACCGGCGGACGCCACTTGTGACAGAAGCTGTAACATGCCTCCCTGTTCCGCATGTTGGGCCTGGACATCGCTCAGTTGCCGCTCCATAGAGGCCCGCTGTTCCTTCTCACGCTGGAGCTCTGCTGTCAGCTGCATCTCCCGCTGTCGCAGGCTCTCCACCATTGCCGTTTGATTGCGTATGATGCCCATGAGAGCATCGGTGTTGTGGCCTGGCGGGGCTCCAGCGTGCGGGGCGCGAGTCGACAGCTGCTGCTGCACCTGCTGCTCCAGCTGCGACTCTAGCACAATGCTACTTGCGCGGGCCTCCTTCAACTCGTGACGGAGGCGGACTGTCTCCGCAGTAAGAAACTGCAGCTGCTCCTGCAGGCCGTTACTGGTGCCCGGTATGAAAAGAGGCAGAGCTGCGCTCTCACCCGCATGGCGCACGGAGTCCCCGACAGTTTCAATAGCGCTCTTGAAGCGCTCCACCATGGCAGTGTTTTCACGGAACATGTGCTCATGCAGCCGCTCCATTCGCACTGCTTCGCCGAGCCCGTACTCGACGCCCTTCCTGCGTTCGGCGGAGAGCTGCTCCTGCAGAGAGGAGATTAGCTGCTCCTTCTTCTGGATCATCTCTTGCAAGCAGTGAACGTTGTGCTCTGTGGCCCGGCGAGCCACCTCCAACTGTGTCTCATGCGCCCGCAGCAGTCGTGCCTCGCGCTGCGTCGCCTTTTGCCGCTCTTCTTCGAGCTGCCGCTGCGCGAACGCAGCCTGCTCGCTCGCCTGCTGTACCTCCTCCCTCAGCTGCGCCGCCATGTGCTCGATTCGGCGACGCTCGGCGTCCACATCCGCCACCTGCCTCTTCAGCGTGGCGCACTGTTGTGCGAGCTCTGTCTGCCGAAGCACCGCATTTTTGTACTCGCGAATGGCGAGGTCGCCGTCGTCTGCGCTGCCCGAGCCCAGCTTGTTCGACGCGGTGGATAGAGCTGATTCGAGGGTCACAGACGGTGCCACCGCCTTGTCAAAGACACTCTCCTTTAGCTGCAAAAGTGTGGCCAGCAGCTCTGCATCGAGGGGGGATGCTGTCATGTACCCGAACTCAAGCCGCGCCACCTCGGCGTTGAGATCTTTATTGTTTGCCTCGGCGCGGATCAGCTTCGCCTGTAGGAATTGCCTCTCCTCCTGGCACTCCGTCATGAGGCGGTCGTGCTCGCGTACTCTGCTACGCGCCTCCTGTAGCCTCACGTCTATCGCATCCCGTTTGGCTGGGCTGTCCTCCATATGCAGTAGAGACAACTGCTGTTCCAGAGTGGCGACAGTGTTCTGCGCGTCAGAGAGCTGCATCGCCAGCATCTTGCTCCGGCCAAAGCACTCACCGAGGTCCGAGACGATTTTGCGAAGGCGGCGATCCATGATCTCCGCCTGGTGCGGCGAGAGAGAGCCTTTGCTGGCGCGCTGCACGCACCGCAAGTAATCCACAACGGACACGACCTGCTCCACGTACTTGCGATACAGGCGATATGCGCCCGTCTTGTACACCGTCGCCTCATTAGCAACAACGTGATAGTTAGCCTCCGTTGCAGCCAGTTGCATTTTGAGTCGCTTCGCCTGGATGAGGGCCAGCTCACTCTGCCGGCGTAGTGCGGCGTGTTCGCGAATCGCAGCGCTCACAAAGGTGGTTACCAGATGCGAATCTGCGGAACTTTTCAAGAGCGTGATCTCTTGCTGTTTGGCCTCTAGCTCTATTTCCAATGACTTACCCTGCGACTGCAGATCCATGGAGTGGTGCAGAAGCCCTAAGTTGACAGTCTTCAGCCTCGCGATTTCTTTCTCCAACCGAGCCAGCTCCGTCGGGCTCACCTTCGCGTGCGGCAGCGACCCACAAGGCGTCACCTTCGTGTCAGCGCCCTCATTGAGGATGTTGCGGATGTGGTCTCGCACCTCGATGACTTCTTGACGTGCAGAGTCGATATCGTTTTCTAGCTGCGCCACCTCCTTCTCGCGAGCCTCAAGCCGCTTTGCGGCGAGAGCGTACTTCTGTTTGTACGTGGCTGCCTCTGCCTCGCTCTTTGCAACGGCCGCAGCCGTGTATTCGGGGCTCGGGTTCACCCTTGCGTCCTCGGTGGCAGTCGCCGCCGCGCGAAGGCCTGCCACCTCGGCGGACAGTGCATCCATTTCCGCCTGTTTCTCCGCCAGCTCGTGTCGAAGACGTTTCGTGTCGAGACGCAGCTCCAAAACCTCTTGGTTGGCCTCCATACCTTGATAAACCTGCTTGAGGTGAAGGAGAAAACGGCTGTCTTCTCGATACATTCTGCCTTGAAGCAGATGCCGGACGGCGTAGTCGAGGAAGCTGAGCATCTCGCTCTCCATGCTGCACCCCGCTGACGAACGAGGCAGCACCGCGTCCTCGATGGGGCCATCATTCTCCAGTATCTCGCGAAGCCGCTCCAGTGTATTCTTCATCTGAGACTCCACTCGTCTGACAGCTGCACTCGACTCCTCTTGTGTAGTGAGAGCTCGGCGCAGTCGCTGAAGGAGAGTCGCCTCGCGGCGACGCAGCAGAACCACTTTGAGCAGCAGCTCCTTCGTCGTCCCTCGGTCAAGTCGCTCGAGGCTGTCTTCGAGGTCTTTATTCGTCTTCGACAACGCGCCGCATCTCTCAGTGAGCTCCTCGTTCAATTCTGTCAGTGCTTTGATCTGATCTTGCAAGGAAGCGTCTGCTTTCTTCTCGAGCTCCATCTTTCGGTGCTGCTCTGCGTCAGCAGCATGCCTCGCCTCTAACTTCTCCTTCGCCACTGTAAGCTCCTTACTCAGAGAGTCGATCAGCGTATCCTTCACGCGTAGCTGCTCGCGCAGCGTATTCGCTACAGTCAACCACTTCGCGTTTGACAAAGCCCCTGTGCGGCTCTCACCAAAGTCGCCGAGCGCCGGCGCAGGTGCACCGGCTGCGACTTCGGTCTGGGCCGCGCCTATCCCGGCAGCGCCAAAAATGGCCTCGCGGTACTGATCGCGCTCACGGCAAATCACCTCCTTCTCAGCCGTGCCGGCCACCACCTGCTCCCGCAGACGCGCAATCTCTTCCACGCGCATCTTCTCGGACTGCTCAAGTTCCTCCAGCCGCCGAGTCAGTCGCTCGATCTTTTCCTCAGCCTGCGCACCAGCCTCGGCCGTGGACGAGGAGGTGATCACATCGATATGCTCTCGCAGTGCCGACACCGCGGCGGCGGTGTCAGGGGCGCTCACGTCCACAAAAGCGTTCTTCAGGGCGTCGTTTATGCGATCCTTCACGAACGCGTTAAACTGCTCAGCATCGCGACGCCGCGCCTGCAGCTCCTTGAAATATTTATCCTTGTAGCTCTCATCGTTTTCCTCGACTATAACGGTGCCGGCTTTCATCTGGTCCACCAGCTTGTCCAGCTGCTTGAGCTGCTCGGAGGAGAGGCCTAGCTCGAAGCGCAGTTTGGTGTCCATGAGGGGCTGCAGTCGCACCTTATTCATCCAATGGCGCCGCTCCCGCTCCAGCCACTCCACCTCCTCCTTCAGCAGGCTCACCTCCTCCTTCAAAGTGTCCATTTCGCTGTACGCGGCTGCGTTCTGAGGGCGCAGGCTGTTGATTTCCTCCTCCGTCACCCCGACCCGCTTGCACAGCTCGCGGAGCGCGGCATTGAACGTAATGGAATCTTCCATGCCGTTTAGCCGTTCCCGCAGCTGCGCATTTTCGCCTTGGAGAACCTCCACAGTTCGGGTGTGGTCTGCCAACTCTTGCCTTAGCCGATACAAGCCCTCGTTGCCACTTTCGTAGTTCTTGACGAGACGCGTCAGTCGAAGGTTTTCTTCATCAAGTGCGTCAATGCGCAGTTCGAGCTGCTCCACCTCGGCGTGCAAATCGTCGTTCTCGCGCTCCAGCCTGCGTTGCTCCTCTGTGGGGATCACGCGCATCTTTGCATCCTTGTCGCTGATGTCGGGTGTACCGGTTTTTACCGACGAGTGCGACGACGAGTCGTCTGAGATTGAAGAGTCACGGTGAAAATGAGACTTTTGCTGGCTGGTGGCCTTTTCCAGCTGTCGTCGGAGTAGTGCAATCTCCTCCTCCTTTTCGTCGAGGTCAACCTCGTGCTGGTGCATCAGCTGCTCCACATGTGCATCAGATTCCTGCTTGACGGTGACAAACTCGTCTCGAAGAGATTTATTCTTTGCGCGCTCTTCGTCGAGGAGGTCCTTCGTCAGTCTCCGCAGCTCCGTCATGTCACGAAGCGCCTCTGCCTCCCGCTTTTCACATAGCTCTTCCGCTCGATCGCGCGACTGCACGAGGGCGTAGTTTTCTTGCTGCAGAGATTGAACTTTTTGCCGCAGTCGATCCAGCTCGTCGTCTACCTTTTGCTTCTTGCCGTGCTCTTTCTGACGCAGTTCCTGCAGCATATCCTCTGTTTTCGCAGAGCAATCGGCAAGACGCTTGTACCTTGCTGCAAGGTGGCGGTACTCCAGTTGCGCCTTTTCATAGTGTTCTTTAATGCCACTCGTGTCATCACTGCGCGATGCAAGGGCCTCCTTCAGTTCCGCGTTCCGCCGCGTTAGGTTTCGCAGTTGAAGAGAAAGCTCATCATTCTCGGTTTTCAAGCGAACTAGCTCCTCTGAGCTCGATGGCTCAGCTGCCGCATTTTGAGATGCCCCCTCTACTCTAGCCTTGCGCAATAGGTCGCTGAGCTTCTCAATTTCCTCCTCCTTTGAGGAAAGTTGTGTTTTGAAAGCGCTCCGCAGGTTCGCTATCTCAGCCGTTGTTTCCTCTGCTGTCTTGCTGAGTCGTCCGAATTCGGTGAGGCACTTAGCGGAGACGGTTTTAAGCAGCTTTGCAATACTGATCGTGTATCGGGGGTCGGCCATCTTCGGGTCAGATTCCAGAAAGACATAGCGCGCCACAAGCGACATCACCTTTTTAATGTACACAAACTCGTTAGTTTCCTGCAGCTGCTGAAAGGGCATACGTTGAATTTGATCCCACATTGCAGAGGCATCATCCATCGAGGAGGGCCTCGCATCTTGCACTGAAGATGACATCACGCAAGCAAAACCTCGCAACAAGGGTTGCCAATACAACTTTCTATTTAGTTTTCCAGATCACGGAAAACGGATCAAAAAGCAGAAAACCCTGTGCCGCTCCTTTTTGCTGTGTCTACAGAGCCTTTATGGGTCTTCGTTCTATATGTACACTTGATGTCTGAGCGACGCGTGTTGTGCCGGTTAAAGATAATGATCGCTGCACCAGCACAGTGCGCCACTGAGCACCATAGAAGTCTACAAATCGTGGTGAACAATGCTCGGCTCGATTGCGAGCAATAGCGAGCAGAAAGCAGCAGCGCCTAAATGCGGAAGAGCCTTATCAGACTTTTTGTTTTCACGTATGTTTGCTTTGATTTTGGTTTCTAGGCGGACAGCCGGGGTGCCTTTGAAGAGCAAAGAATGTAATTTGACTTTTCCTCTTCCATGAGTAAGACTCTAAAAGAAGAAAGTTAGAACCAGCAGGAATGGGAAGTTTGAGAAAGAAGCATCAGTGTTTCGAGCCGCTCTTTAAAGCTCAGAGATAAATCTAGCGAAGCCTGCTTACAGGCAAACTTTAGCGCTCGCGGATGCAATCATTTAGGTTGCGAAGAGAATCTTTTTTTGTTGTTCCGCCAGACTACACGCAGCACAAGGGTGCAGAGTCCAAACTACCCTAGAGATGACTCTTTAATCGACCCGAGATAAAGATCAGTTATGAAAAAAAAAAAGCATTGACATCAAATTCACCATTTGATACATGGCGCATGCGCATACGAAAAAAAAAAGCACACCGTGGAAGACAGCCTTTTTTTTTTTTCAGAGATGGCAATAATGACGAATAAAACCGGCGTCGGGCATGCTCTGATTTCTTGTCGATCTATCATGTCCCAGGCACATGTACACACAACAGGAGGTCAGCCCCTATCCTCACCTAAAAAGCAGCTTACGCGAATGACAACAAACAGGCTACACCAAACGAAACGTTAAGCAAAAAGTAATAGAAACAATTGTGTAAACACAGTTGAATCGTTTTTCTCTTTGCAAAATACCACAGATCCTCCATCAAACTCTTTTCAACAGGAAGCGTTGATTCGACAAAACGGTAGCACGCTTATGTGCAGTTCACAGCACTTCACCCCGCGAAGCGCTTCCGCTTACCCATCCCTAACACCGTCACTCTCGCTGCTGATGACACAAATAACGAGCAAAACAGCAGAATATGAAAACAGCAGTTCGCATTAAAAGACAACGCACTCAGCAAACGTAACACAAAAAGGCTACTTGTTGGCTTTCCCTCAAAAATGGACTGATACAATAATGTGGAAGTGCCACTGAATTGTTCGTGTAACTGCGCTTTCCTTTTCCTCATTGAACTGGCCTCCCGAACAAGAGTATGTACTGCGCGCGAAAAAAAAGAGACACCGGGAGTAGCAGCAAGAGGACCCGGGTTAAATGGCTTGACTGATGAGATGGAAAAGGATATCATTTTTCCTTTGGCAGACAAAAACATTCCTCATCGACAACAGCAACAAAAAAAAAGCTGCAGAAGCGAGGCAACATCACGTTGACGTTCGCACCATCGCCATACAACATGGGCAAAGTCTTTCAAAAACAAGCAAATAGATAAAAAAAAATAATACAGAAAAATATGCTTGAGTGTAGATTTCGAGTGTGAGCCAATGTCTGCATCTTCGACGAAAGATGAAGCAGTAGAAACAACACTGTGCCAGCCAGTCTACCTTTGCAAATCTCGGTTAACACGAACATGCGCAGGATCAAAGCAGTTGGTATCAAGCGTGTATGCATTAATGTAGTCCCCAACGTCCGTCATTACAGGCTCACGCTTCAGCAATTCGCAGTTCGCGATAAACTGCGGAACAGTAAAATCGCTTTCACTGAGAACTTTCACCAGCTCTGCTAGCGCATACAGTGTGTTGTCCTCTCCGTCGCCACCCTCGTAATCGCTGACAAGGATGCCGTTGTCTTGATAGCCTCGAATACAATCCGGAGTGTTTTCGACTATGAGAACGCGGTCGAGAGGACGACCAAGAGCATTCAGATCCTTGCGATAGCCCGGCTGGCCGTTGAACCACTTGTTGTGACGGTATATACAGTGTGAGACAGCATTACATGTGTCGATATTCGACACAATAGCTTGCGCATAGGCCTTCAACCCAGCCGTCCACACAACAACCTCGATACCTTTGTCCTTGCACATCTGAAAGAACTCAGGAATCCCAGGTCGAGCATAAAGAGGTCCGCTACGAGCGAACACCAGCGTCTCATCAAGATCAAGAACTAGAACCAGTTTCCCCTGGTATATCTCAGCTTGAGGTGCAATAACGAGATGAGGATCGGTCTTGTTCATCGACGGGTCGCGCTTGCGATTGGTGCGGTGGCGACCAGCTGCCTGGTACTCCTGTTTAAAGGATTCGCCCCGGATGCGCTGCTTGTTCATCGCGATTCTTTTTTTCTGCTTTCTTTTTGCTGTTGCGCGGTTCACTGTGGATTTTTTGTCGTTCTATATTCGACAACTTTGCTGAACAGAGAGAACTCAAAAGTCAAAGGAGTGAGGAAGGTATCGAATTGAGATTAAACGGCCACGGCTTGTTCGATAAGATTCGCGGCTCGATAATCGCGCCAAAATTTGTTTCTTGGATAAAGACATAGCCAGAGCGCGGCAAAATAAATCGGAAAGATAAATGTCAGATATCGTGTTTGCTCTTGACAGCCATCGAACCCTGTTGGAAACAGGCAGCAAACGCTTGGCAAGATAGTATTTTTCTTATGCGGTGCATGAAACGCCTATCATCACATAGTTTGTCATCTTTGGGCAGTAAATTTTGCTTTCAATTCAGCGTGTACAGCGGCATATGTTACCCCTGTTGACGCATTTACCGCGGGCGACAGGCACGAAGCAATTTGGCGAAAAGTTACCATTACATGTGTGCAAGACCGCAAAAGAAAAAAACGATTTGCTCTTCCCAGTATATAAATTCCAAAAGACAAGAATAGGAGCATTTTGCAAACAAAATCGGAAATCTGCGCAGAAATTCGCCATTTATTTGAGTTTTAAATGCAGAAAAAAAACCGTAAATAATTTTTTTTGCTGAAACGAAAAATGGTGCAGCACAGCATCCCGCATGTGAACTTCCAAATAATGCGCAGTTGGCTTGTGCCACTCGTGCTTGGTATTCACTCGTATTCCTGGCAACAGCTCATCATAGCTGCATCTCCCATAAGCTCCTTTTCAACTCTGTCGCTCTTGCAAATGGACAACAAGCTAAAGATGTCGCTTGCATTCGTCACCACGTTCCAGCAGAGCGCATGCAGAATACGCATCAACTATAGCACTGCTTTGAATAAAGTTACTCGCAATGCAGTTATGAAATTTACTTCATACCTGCACCTCAAATACGTGTTCCCGCAAAAACGCCTTTTACGTAGGCACTTATGCACATCCAAAATTTTACCGAGCATCGTAATGAAGTCGCGATCCGTGGTCCCCCAAATGGCGGAAGATCGCCGAACAACGAAAAATAACTAACTCATGTGCACTTTGTGTCGTAACGACATTATCTGCAAAAAATGGCTCAACGTGTTACTGGTCTTTCCATGGCATCTCTCCCGCCGTGCTTCAAAAACCCACAGCTAGTGCTGTACACTGCGCTATAGCAGCAGCATCATCGAAGAGCGGGCCCCTCTGGCAATCAGCCTCCCAGAGGAGGGAGGGGGTGCTACAGAAGAGTCGAAAATCGCAAAATTCCAGCCTACAGTTTCAACGCACGACACTTTCCTTGACCACATCAAACCCCGGAAGCCGCACGCAACCCCCCCCCCCCCTGTTTAAAAGAAACGGCGGCAGGTGACCGGATTCCCCAGTTTTCATAGCTACTCCGGCGCCACGTGTCGAAGAAAACAGAGCGGCACAGAGACGTACCAGCATTTCGTGACACGCTTCAGGTGATCTAGGCGGTGTCTCTGAAAACCTCACATCGAAGCAGTTACAATTTCGCATCCGCGGGGACTTTGCACAGCTCTCAAAGATTCACTGAATTAGATTTGCAATACATGTGCTCGCGCCAAAGTGCTTTTCCTTCATGGCAGCTATCTCAGCCATGACGATGAGGGACGCCCCAGTGCGTGGTGTTACGTCCCGGTAGCCCACTCTGTATGGGAAAGCCATACAGCCCCCTACTTGCTGACAAATGCGGAACCACTTCTGGTGGTGGCAGGGTGGAGCGCCTACGACGGAGGGGGGGTCAGCGCGATGCATTGCCACAGATGTCGGCGGCCAGGCCCTGGACGGCGTTGCGCCGCAGCGACCTGCAATCGTGCACACGTTAGTGTCACCCGTATGATTAGGCAGAATGCCAAGGTGACTGGAACCTGCACTACCCGGGCCCCCACGCTGCCCACTGGAGTGGGGAGCCTGAGCCGCCCCGAGGGACGCACCAGGTGGGCGACTGGCATAGTGGGGGAGCGGCTGTGAGGCGACCTGCGAAGCTGGTGTGGGCAGGGCTTAAGGCGGGGAGGCCGTGCTCTTCGACGACTGAGTCGGCGCGTTGCTGAAGCGTTGGTGTCTGGCGCTGCTTCGCACGAGTGGATGGGACCGTGAGAGGCCGGGGAGGGGTCGAGCCCGACTCATGCTGTCTTGCACAATGAATGGTTTGACAACAAAAAAAAAAACAATTTCAACTTCTTTGAAGCCTGCTTTGCACTGATGTTGAGTCTCTTTACAAGAGCCACCTCAGTACCGAATGAGGATGCAAAAATCCCTTCATGAAGTCAACTGTTACTCTCGCTTTATTTACCGCACATTGTTTATTGCTGCTGCAGTGTGCAAGGATACGAGAATGTCAGAGAAACAAGACCGCATAAACGATGTTCTCGCCCAGCGCATCACACAGCTGGAGTGTGAGCTTCGCAATGCTCAGCACGACCTTTTCTCTGCGCTCGGCCAAAAGGAGCGTGCTGAGCAAGAGAAAAAGTTGCTAAAGGATGAGGCATTCGAGGTTGTAGAACAGTGGAGCGCAGAGAACACAGAGTTGCGCCACAAGCTAGCGGTGATGGAGAAAGAAAGCGCAGCAGATAAGGCGACACTCAGGAACCGCGATGATATGGTAGCGTGCTTAAAAGAAGAACTAGATGTCGCGCAGCGGCTGACCGCGCAGTACTCTACTGAGATCGAGGACCAGCAGCAAAAACACCGCAACTTGGAGCAGCAAAACGCGCAGCTGGCCGAAAGTTTGGCCGCCGCTCGAAGCGAACTCGCTTCGTGTACCCAGCGTGTAGCGGACTACGAGCGCCTCGTCGCGAAATTTCAGGCTGAGATGAAGGCTGCGCTTGCCTCTCGAAAGAAAGACACCGAAGCGCTTGATCACCTGCGATCATCGCTTGCGAAGGCGACCGCAGAAAATGAAGCTCTCCGTGACGCCGGCGAGAATGTGTCCTCTAGCATGGAGAGGCTGCTCGAGCGGGTAGCCAAGCTCAAGGAAGAAAATGAGTCACTTCGAAAGAACTCCGAGCAACTTCTTTCTGCAAAAGATGAGCTGACGCGACAACTCCATCGCGACTGCGACGAACGGCGGCAGCTCTCTGACGAATTGAGGTCGCTTTCCGCGCGTGTAGCGGCCTCTGAGAACGAAGCACAACAGCTCCGAGAAAAGTGCGAACGTACGGAAAAACAGCTTACAGCCTCCGACTCTGCACTGCAAGAGTCGCACACTGCAGCAGAGCAGCAGCTGCAACTGATTCAGACACTGGAAAGCGATGTTATAGAGTTGAAGGACAGGGAAATAACTACAGGCAAGGCGCTGTGTGATTTGCAGGCAGAACTTCTACGTCTAAATCAACAGCTGGATGAGATATCGCAGCAGAAGGAAGACCTCCAGATCGAGTTCACTGCGGTCAAAGAGAGCTACGCAACAGCGTTGATGGAATTGGATAACCACAAGCGGACAAGCTCCAACGCCTTGGCCGCGATGCAAGCCGAGTTCGCAGCCTTCAAACGCGATTCAACGGAGAGGTGCATGCTTGCCGAGCAGAACTGTAGTTCCGCGTGGCTGTCGGTGCAGGAGCTGACTGACGCTCTACGCGCGCAACAGCTTTCGGAGCTTGCACATAGGGAGCAGATTTCCCGTAGCTCGATCCTTCTGGACCAGCAAGCATCGATCGGCGGAGCGTTTGAGCAGCGTTTTCACGCCGTACTGGCTCAGCACTCTGATTGCTGCCGGGCTCTTGAACGGGCCGAAGAACGCATTCGACAACACGAATTTAACGCCGCCAAAACAGCTGAGCAGATAAGTGCGCTTTCAAGCCGGTGCCGTACCAGCGAGCAGACAGTAGGCGAGCAACGCAAGGCGTTGTCGCTGCTCGAAAGCCAGCTCAGTCAGGGTGCAGCGCACCTCAAAGAGGTTATACTTGAGCGCGACACCTTTGCCAAGGACAACGCTTGGTTGAGGGACCAGGTAGAGTCCATGCGACAGGAGCTGGGGGAGCTTGACGAGCTGCTGAACTCGAATCTCAACGAGATGCGTGAAGAGAACGAACGACTTCAGCTAGAGAATGATTCAATGCGACACAATGTTGCTGCAGCCAACCACAAAGAACAAGAAGCTGCTGTGCGGATTACAGCGTTACAGGTAAGTGTCAGTGATCTGGAGGGTGAACTTCGCGCGCAAGCAAAGACGTTGGAAATCACGGAAGCCGAGTTGCAGGCACTCAAGGCACAAGTCGAGAATTTATCCACTTCCTTGGACCTTTCCAAAAGAAGATGTGAGGAATTGGAAGCTGTCAACACAGAGGCAGATAAATCCAACTCTGCCTTGATACTGCAGGCGGCACAACTGCAGGAGCGCCTTGGCAGCCAGGAATCCAAGCTCTCTCTAATTCTCTCTGAAAAGCGAAAGGAGAGTGAGAGCTTGAAACGAAAACTCAACGCATACGTTGAGAAGTGCGAAAAGTGCGAGCAGCTGCTTCATGCGGAGATCAAAGCTAGAAAGGAATTGGAAAGCGCGATTGCAGCAGCAAAGGAGCACAATGGAAAGCTGCGCGGCGCGCTAGACGAGCTTAAAATCCGCTGTGCAAGTGACGCCTCTACCATCAAAGAGCTTTTGGCTGAAAGGGACAATCTTATCCGCGATCGTGACATCATTGTGGAAAAGTACAACAAGCTTCACGATGCGTTCCGGAATGTTCGCAGGGAAGCGCACAGCAAGGTGGCTGACGAGCTCAAGCGGGTTATGGAGCTGGCCATGTCACAAGAAACGGAGCTGCAGACATTGAGGAAGCAAAACTCGACCCTGAAGAAGAGTATATCGATGTTTGTAGAATCCGCACAACCGAAGGCTGAAGCCGTTTTCATGGAAAGGCTCAATCTCACGGAAGGCCCTTTACGGCACCCCAAAAAGCGCAGCGCTGCAAGCACCACTGAACAGCAATAAAGGTATCTCGTTTTCTTTTTCCGGTTGTAGATTTTTCCGTTTGAAAACGAAAAGAAAAAAATATTAGATTTTCTTTCCTCTGTTCAGTAGATCTAAATTTAGTGAACAGCATAGTGCCTTTTGTTTTTCGCAGCTCGTCAAAGTGCTTACTTGCAGTCGCTAAGCGGAGGCATATCCGCAGCGCGTTTGTCTGCCCAGTATTACCTGTCAGTGGCATTTCACAACTGTGTTTATCCTCTGGCAGTGGATATCGAGGACCATGTACCGAACGCGATGCCTCACAGTCGATTGCCGCATCCTCTCAAAGGCGTTTTGTGAAGGCGTTTTCGTTTTCCTTCCCTTCCGTGCGGGTGAGTTGTGATGACCCTTCCCGCCCTTATAGAGACATCGAGGAAAAGTGAGAAAAACCATTCTCGAAACCCGTCTGTGGCGCTATAAAAAGTGTCTTCTACCATAGGGCTTCTTCAACTCTTTATGACGAACGGCAGCACTTTCTCCTCTAGTGTGTCACTGTCGTATGTGCTCATCTTCGAAAAAAAAAAAGATTCGGCTGCCGAAGCACGCTTCTTTCTGGTATCAAAACGTTTCTGTCATATGCTACCTTCTGTGTAAGCAAAGTGTGCCACTATGGAGCCTACTCGCAACTTTCCTTTCCCTCTTTATTGTTTTCTGTTTGCAAAGGACTGATTTATGTCTCCTTAAGCAACCGCGCTTGCGCTGCATTCTCGCCACTCAGCTTGTCAAAATTGTCCTGCCTCATTTTCTGCGAAAACAGTAATGAATAGCCTCGACTATGCTACAAAATGTGACGAGCTGGACTGGCTTCTCAAGCGTTATTGCGATCGCAAAAAAAGGCAAACAAAATCTCTTCAAGAGCAACTGAAAAAAGAGGTGTCTGCCAATGTTGAGCTGAGGAAGTACATTTCCTTTTTGGAAGGCAAGCTACAAGCAGAGGGTGAGAACGCCAACCAATTGGTCCGGTCGCTTGATGATAGAAAAAGGCATGCTAAAGCCGCCTTGATGGGGCGCGAGCGGAACTTGCATTCGCTTGCAGCAGAGTTGGAGTCGCGACTTTGTATGGTCGAGCAGCGCGAACGGGAGTGTGCCGAGTTTGCGACCGCCCTTGAGGAGAGGGATCAACATCACTGGGCAAAAGTCAAATCGTTCCAGAGGAGCAAAGCACTGTTCGAGGCAGGGCTGGCAGCGTCCAAGAAGACTGTGCGGGCAGAGCTGCAGCACAGCCGCTATACGGAGGACTCGCTGACTGAATATCTTGACGATGTACCCGGCACAGATGGACTTCTGCTGGCGCGAGGGTGTGATCTCGGCCTGAAGACCCGCTGCATGGAGCACGTTCTGCTTTTACAAAGGGATGAATGTGCTGCACGCGTAAATCTCCTCGCCGCTGAGATAGAGGAGAGAGGGAGTCTCCTGTGCAGCTTTTTTCGCGCCAGTACAACCCATCTAAACCGCCTTCTTGCCGAGCAACAAGAGCGCGAAAGGCAGCTTCACCGTGCTGAAGATCTACTGTGCCTGCAGCAAGTAGATCTGGCGGGCCGCATGCGCAAAGCAATGGATTTACAACAGGACAGCTATGCACATGCGGAAATGCAGCGGAAAGTGCTTGCGCTGCAGTGCAGAAGGGTTGTAAGGAGCGTTGGTGATGTTGTCGGATCCCTTTCAGGGATTGACGTGGAAGCGGTGATGTTAGAGCTGGAGAGCAGAATTCAGGGAATCCTGCGGGTGCCAAGCTCAGATGCGAGCAACGAGTACGGAATGCACAAAGCAGCAGGGGAATCTTGATGTTGCTGCTTCGTGCCTCTTCATCTGTCTGCTCTGTACATTTATCTCGCTTCATTTTCTTGACGTTTGTGGCTCAGTCTCTTTGTTTTCTTCAAATGCTTTTCTGTATTCAGTGGCTTTGCATATCAGCTCGTTTTTTTTCTACCATAATGAAAGACGATAGAATACTCGAGCACACATCGCAGATGCGGTGTGCGTTGCTCAACATTGAATCTGTCTTCGTTCTCAGGATTCTGCGTGCTCATTGCTCACTCCCGAGGGACCTCTTTAATGAGATCAACACAATGCCGCTGTCACTCTTTACCTCTTTCCTATCACTTTTGGTCTCCTCTCTCTCTTCTCTTGGGCCTGGCTCGAGTGCCTTCACAGCGCGGAGGAGGACCAACGTTGAATTTTGCGACTGCCTCAGACTTTTCACATTGAGAAGCTCAATTTTTCCCCTTCACCAGAATCGTTAAAATCTGCTCGGTGATGTCCTATCGGCGCAAGGCCCCGGCATCCAAGACCTTGACACCGAGTCAACAGCTTGGTAAATTGTGTAACGCCCGGTCCGGCAATTTGGTGTTTCAAAGTCACAACGCAATTGCCCTGTTGGCTCAGCTACATAAGCTTGACCGAGCCTATTATGACCAATTTGCAAAGAACGCTACAGTGCAGCGCTTCGTGCCTGCATGGGCGGTGCGTACATCACAGGAAGGTGGCACCCCAACGCGCTACACACTCCCCCTTCCATCTCACTTTATCAACACAGGTGAATCGGCCGACGATTTCGAGCCTCGTGCGTTTTTTCTTGAGAAGGCACTGTCTGCGGATATGGGCATAGATGGGAAGGTGCCTGCCTTTCCCCGCTGCGGACGTAGTGGCTTATTTTTTGCGCGCGAGGAAGTTGTCGATAATCTTCAGGCTGCTGCGGCGGATCTTAAGTTTTCCTCTCCGTTTTGGCTTCACAAGAACCACCCAGGCCTAGAATCGGGCTACCTTCAGCTAAAGGAGGGAAACGAAGCTATTGTCATCAGTCTTACGGCTAGTATCATCGGGCTCGGTGACGTGGAGACTGTCGAGGCGGCTAAGTTATACCCATTGCTTCGCAAAGAAATCAAAAGTGATGTCAACTCTGCCAGTGGTTTCTCCGTCTCAGATGAGATTCCGCTGGGAATGAATGCGCTGACCGGTGCCGTCACCAAAAATCCGTTTGTGTGTAGTTTGCCGAATCGAGGACTCTGGCTCTCGCAGGATCAGCTGCTGCATCACAACATCAGGTTGTCGCGGCGCATCACACAGGCTGCTAGGGCTTTCACGTTGGTCGAAATAGACCAGTGGGAGCTCTTCAATGCAGACCAGCTCCAGGTTCCAGGGAGATTGGGCTTGCGACAGAGTCTCAATTTGGCACCCAATGAAACGGTTTTTCAACCAGTGTAGGCGCAGTGGACGACTGTGCCCTGAACAGAAGAGATCGTGCAACAGCTAAAGCCACGTAAGTCTTCACGCAATGCAAGCAAGCGCATTTGTTCTTTGATTTGGACTGACCGCAGATGCAGATATCGTGGGGCTCAGCATCGTATTTTCGTACATGGCAACTGCTCTAATTCCAGATTTAGGTTTGTGTTGTTCTCATCCACCTGCTCGTAATCGTCTTCTCACAGCTTTTTGTTTTCCCCTGAGCCCACGTCGCCAGCAGCTACGACGTGCAAGTGTGTATGCTCGTGATCATACCCGCAAAGGAGCGTGTGAGGATAGATTCACCATATACGCCACAGCATAGAATGTTTCATCGTCCACATATTGAGTTTCTTAGAGACTTCCTTAGCGCAGAAATCAGTGAAGTGTAGGCTCACTGGTTGAGTCAGTGAAGTCATCATACAGTGTGAGTGTGGCGAGTTGCCGACGTGCTGAATAGCCTACATCTTCCTCGTCCTCCGGTCCAGCGTGCTCGTCGCTTTGTCCGGCAACAACAATTGCTCGAGTGTCCTCCGCCGTTTCGAGAGCTCGGCTGTTGTGCGTTCCATAACCCTGTGCCGACCTCAGCGTTTCTTTCACCAATCGTACTCCTTTGGTTTCCCTTTCTGGTGCTTTTTTCTTGAAAACCGGCGTGACTGTGCGAGGCATTCCTGAGCGTAGCCCCTGACCGTCTTTCAATTCGTAGCACCGTGCGCTTTGCACTTTTCACATTCCTGTCGAATACCACCGCCGCGGACTTGTGCCTCACCCGTCGGGAGGGAAAAGCGCTGGATATAGGGCCATGTCTTCTGTGCTCACGGGGGCCTTGGCGTATGGCAGCAGCGTCTTCACCATCGTCGCGCTGTACCCGTATCGTGACTTTGTAAAATCAGCCGATGTGCGTCATCTGCCGTGTGCGAAGGATCTGGGAGACTACTGCGCGAAACGATACAGGGGTATGCTTGGAAGCCTCTCGCAGCCAATGCTGCTGGCAGCACCGCATGCAGCGCTGTACTTCGGGTACGTGTTTGCCGCGGGCGGCGCCGCCGGTGCCCTTCTTGGCGGCTTGCTATTCGGATACACCAAAACGTTTGTGCGGGCAGTTGCCTATCGCATGAATGGTGGTGGCTCTCGTTACAGCAAGCCAGTGCAGCGAGGGTACTCGGGCCTACTGGACTGCGTTGTGCTTAGCGCGAAGCATTATGGTGTGCTCTCATTTTTTCCTGGAGCGCTGGCGGCGTCCGTAGTGGGGGTGCTTTGGTACGGCATTTCTCTTGCAGTACTGCAGCAGACATACAGCCGGTCTTTCGGCGAAGACCTGTGGAACGCCTTTCGCGTCCATGCACTTCTGACCTTTCTCACAGCACCCGTGCGCAACACAATGCGCTCGTCAATGTACCCTAGCGAGCGTTCCGGCGGCGTTCACGCAGTGCGGGATTACGTGGCCACTGAGGCGGCTGTCTTTCGCGAGGCAGGAGGCGTTTTTCTTTCTATGGCGCGGGAGGAGGGCTTGCGTTTCTTTTTCAATGGAACACTACGCACCACATTCAAAAGCTCTGTCCCGTTTGCAGTGACGTATGCTCTCTTCAAGGCCATAGGCGGGTCCATCGGGCTTCCAACCGGTGGCGCCTATCGTGGCGGCCGCATCGGGCGTCACTTTTCTCGGCGCTTTTAATTCCTTTTTCGCGCATGCGACTACTTAGGCGAGCTGTCTAGGTGCGCATTGCTGTAGCTCTCCACTCTCCGTCTTGATAAGCGCTCTTGATCTTCACACAACCATACGCGTGCTCACATCCACGGAGGCGAGCACACAGCGTCAGCGGAGTTCAGCGCGTCCCCTTCATTACACCAACGCCCCTGCTCCAGACGACGCCAGCAGGACTTTTGGCGCAGACGTGCTCAGGTATCGACCACGACATCCGGCGAAAGAAATATCACATAGGCGTTTTCACAACAATTACGCTGTATCGTCCTTTGTTCTGCCAAGGATGACTACCCGACAGCAGGGGGCGGCAGGGCAAGCCGAGAATTGGAGCGCCGCGCCCCCGCGCACGGGCTGCAGTGCCTGGTGGCGCCCACATGTTTTTTTTTACATAGCCATCTCTAAATTCGAGCTTTATTAACGCTTCAGTGCTCCTCCAAGTCTCTTCTTCATGCTTATTGCCTTTCCTCTGCCTGTGGCACCTTACCTTCATCTTCCCTCCTTACTTTTTACATCGGCGCCACTAGTGCGACGAGTGAATATTAACGAGGCTACTTTGCCTTGAGTACCCTCCGCCGTGGTTTCCTCTCTAGAATCTCACCACATTCCAGTCGACCTGATTCAGACAACCAGAATGCTGCGCCACTCGCTGCTTCGTTGCCAGATGAACCGGGCTCCGGCTCGACCGGGTCCCACGCTGTACGGCTGGGGTCGCACGGAGCAGAAGCGCCGCCTTGAGTACGAAGCGACGGAGTCCAAGTATCACAAGCGCGATTTCAATAAGTCTTGGGATGTTGCTGGCGTCGAGCAGCGCTACTCGGACTTCATGCAGGTTCGCACATATTTCTCCATCGGCTCTCGCTGGGGCACCTGGCTGTACAACATGATTCAGTTCTACGTGCTGTCGATGCTCCCCATCTTCGCCTTTATGCACTTCCTTCACAAGAGCATTGAGGCCTACGACGACAGCATCCGCAAGGCAGCCTGGTGGTAGTGTCGCAGATGCGTGATTGCACCCACGTGGGAGCGCGTTGCCACGGTCGCACGACCCACCTGTCTCTCGCCCCCTTTCCCATTCACCGATGATCACTGTAGCAGTGTGAGTGCCCAGTAGTTTTGACTCTCTCTTTCCTTTTTCTTCTGTAGTGGTAACAGTTTCGCGTAGCGGGTAGGAGAACTAAGGAAACATAAAAGGTATGTCAACAGGAAGATGTAGTCACGCGCAACCGGCTGCTCCACCTCGTTGCCTCCATCACATTGAGCGCAGAGAGACTGTCACGCTCCTCACCTCTCGCCGGCGTGCCGCCGCTTTCCTACTTGCGCGGATCGTGACTGAAGTGGCTCGCGCTCTTCCGAGCGGTGGTAAGTGGCTCAAAGACGAGGTGGGAATGCAGCCCTAATCGTAAGTGGGAGGGGGAGCGAGCTTGCGTACAACTCATCTGCCTTGCTCGTATTATCTCGACACGCACCTCTCCTGTCTAATTACGTCCCCTCCCTTCTCTCTGCTACTTCGTTAATGATATGTTCGCCTTGTCATCGTGTACCGCAGTGCGGAGCGGGGGGAGGGGTACACACGTTCATCCCGCTGGCTCCTGGCCGCGTATGCAGTACAGTTCTCTATTAAAGCACATTATCGTGGGCGTTCTGGTTAGCACACGCAAGTGTCGGTTAGGGGCATAACGCCGTTCTCTCCGTGGCGCCCCTTTTTCGCTGATCGTCTAGTCTGCCGCGCCTTGTGTGGTGCCCTGAGCCTTTGCTTGCAATATTGTTTCTCGTATGCGTGGGGCTCTGTGCCGCTGCCGTTTCTCATTCCAGCACACATTCCAAAGTACCTCAGCGCATCATCGGCGCCCGACACGATGGGGCTTCTCTCTATCATCAAGAAGACGAAGCGTAAAGAGCGTGAAATGCGCATCCTTATGCTAGGCCTGGACAACGCCGGGAAAACTACGTGCGTCAAAAAGCTCTGCGGGAAGGACACGAGCTCTATCAGCCCCACTCTCGGCTTTCAGATTACTGCTCTGACGTTTCGTGGGTGCACACTGAACGTGTGGGATGTGGGTGGCCAGCAAAGCTTGCGCAGCTACTGGCGCAACTACTTTGAAAGCACGGATGGTCTTGTGTGGGTGGTCGACAGCAATGACGTGAAGAGACTGCTAATGTGCAAGGAGGAGCTGCATCACCTCCTGCAGGAGGAGCGACTTGCCGGAGCAAGTTTGCTCGTCTTCCTCAATAAGATCGACATTCCCACTGCGTTATCGCCGCAGGAGATTGCCCGCCTGCTTGATGTAGACACGATTCGACAAGGCAAGCGCCACGTACACCTCTGCGCGTGTAGTGCCAGAACCGGTGAGGGCTTGCTAGACGGCATTTCATGGATGGTAGACGACGTTTCAAAGCGCATGTACTTATCAAGCTAGCACCGCCCGAGGGTGTGGAGGGTAGGGGGTTGCTAACCGAGTAACCGGCGAGCGGCGCGCGGAGAGCTCTGTGATGGCGATGCACGTATGACATTTTTGGTGAGCGTCTTTGTACTGCTGCGAGCGACGCAGAAGCATAAGAGACATAAGAGACAAGAGAGGAAATCATACAGGCACGATGGCTGCAAGGAACGGCGACGAAGCTCACAGCGTGAGGCAGCCACGTCGCCCGTCGACGGTTAGCGCGTTGGCAGTCGATGGAGACGCTGGGTGACACTATTATGAATGCGCGCATGCCTCACTTTTTCGTCTAGGCTTCACTTCAACGTTGATCCAATCCCGGGCCTCATACGTGTTCGGCGTTTTTTTTTCTTCAGCTGATGCGTGTGGCTCGTAGCGCTTCCGAGTTTCTACGGTGCTTACTTAGCACACAGTATGCAGCGTTTGCTTCGCCTCACCTCCTTCCCGTTGAAATGAGATACAAGCAACTGAGGCCTTGCCGACATACTGGTGCAACCATCTATTCGAGTGGCTGAGGTGTCTCTTCGCACCGCTGGGCAAGTGGTCGAGGTAAGCAGCGCGGGTCTGCTTTGCCCGAATACGATCCCCACACTGGCTCTGCGCAGCCCCATACGAAGAGTTCTTTCCTTCATCTCTTTGAGTGCTTCCCTTTGCAGAGAATACCCCGACCCATGTTTATCGTGGACTGGATTGCTGCTGGCGTTGTCGCCGTACTGGTTCTCTTCCTCGCCGTATACGTCGTTTTCAGGTACAGCGCAGAAGAGGAGGATGGCGATGCGTGGCTCCCGCGAGGACTCGTGATAGTGACGCTGTGTGTGGCCTGCTACATGGTGCTGCTACTGCCCCTGGAGGTGGCACTGAGGAGTGACAGGCCATCTTTCGACCTCGCCTGGGCCTGGAAGGGGTTGCTGATTGCCGCGTACTCTCTTTTGTTTGTGGGCGGGCCGTTCGCTTTTGTATTCTACGAAAGCTGGTCGCCGACGCAAAGCAGCGTGTGGACGCAGGTGCGTCCGTCCCTGGCAGTGGTGGCAGCTGCAAATGTAATGTTTGCAGCTGCCTTTGGCGCCTTGTGGCTGTGGGGCGATCACCTCGACACAAAGGATGGAACCCTCACGCATGTGCCACCGTTTGTGTACTTTGTGGCCACCACCTCTTCGTTTGGCTGGTGCTTCTTTTTCATTTTCGCCGGGGTGGGCCTCGCTGCTGTGCCGCTCCGTGCCGTTGCCGCCTTTTTCAACCGTCCACGCCCGATCACCAAGGCGGAGTACGAACTGGCTCGTGCCAAGCTGAACATGGAGGTTCAGCACCTTCTCGACGCAGGGAGACGTCTCGATGCGCAAGTCGGAGCTGGCCGCCCTAATCAAAAACAGCGCCAGAAGATGCTCCTCTTCAGGCGCGACGTGCGGGACGTCGAACGGAAAAGCGAGCGCAACGAGACTGCGTACCATCTCTCCGGCGCCTACATACTTCGTTGCTACATGGCGGCCGCGATGGGTGTCGTCAACGGTGTTTTGACTGTACTGTGGGTGCTTCACATTCTTTTGTCCAATATATTGAATGCGTTTCCGCTGATGGACCGCATGATTTGCTTCTTGAACGGCCTCCTTCCGATGCTGGCTACGCTGGTCTACGCCTACTGCGCCATGTACCTCATGTGGTGCACCGTTGTCGGCTGTCGCTCAGTGAGCGGACACGTGCTTATTCTCCCTGTGTACCCTTTGCGAGTCCGTGAAACTATGCTCAATGCGCTCTTGTTCAATTCACTGTTGCTGCTTTGCTCGGCGTTCGCCGTACTGCACCTGTGCGCCGTGAGCTTCTCCACTTACGCAGCATCTACTTTTCTGCACAATGTCTTTGTGGTCACCCTTCCTCACATGTTCGGGGTCAAGTATGTCGCTCAAGGCTTTCAATATGCACTACTAGCTGTTTTCGCGCTCTCCATTCCGTGGCTTACGGTGTGTCCGCGGTGCATGACCGGCGCGGCGAGCGACGAGGACGAGGACGATGGGCTCGTTTAGAGGGACTCTGCGTGGCGAGTCCGTACGTCCGTCGGCCTCCCCCCCACCACGAACGGTGGGTTCCCTTTTTGTTGCTTCGCGTACACGCTGTTCCCCAGTTGGCCGTGTTTTCTACTCAGCTTTTTCTTTGCCGGCAGTTCTGCATTTACCTAAAAAACGAAAGAAAAAGAAGCATCGCTATTGGCATACCAGCAGCTCTATACATGGGCATGCGCTACAGTGGCACCGTCGCCAAGCTGTGTACGTTGCGACTGGTGCACTCGCCGCCCGCTCTGCTGAGCGCATTCAACGGCTCACCATGGTGTTTTCATCGCCGTGGTTGCGCCGCGGCTCTTTCAGCCACTCTCTTCCGCGGCAACCAATTCTATGCCGACATTCGACCAGGAGCTAGCGTCATCACACTGCGGCGGCCTCTTCGCCCCCTCTTGCACCGTGTCGCCTTCAGCATCTCGTTGCATCTTTTTTTTTTTGCTTTTTGAGTTCACGTTGTTGGTGATTAGCTGTGCGCTGTTGAAAGGGATAAAGAAAAAACAAAGCGGCTCTTTTCGTGTCTGTGTGTGTACTCAACTCTGCTACCCTTTCTCACACACGTGCCTGCGCTTCTGCGTGCAGTCCACTCTCACCGGTCCGCATATTTTACCGCTCTGCTTCCTCTCAGAATAAACGAGGAGCCATTCAACCGTGCGTGCTCGCACCTCTCTCATCATTGCAATGGCCTTCCTGCACCGAGTACAGGCGGTGGTGGCACTGAACAACACTGGCAGCCGCATCTTTGCCAAGTACTTCATCGGGGAGGGCACCCCCGAGTCTTCTAAGGCGCTGGCGCCTCTTGAAAAGCAGCGCTCGCTGGAGCACGCCGTCTTTCAAGCCATTCACGACCCGCGACGCGGCAACCATGTCGCCTACGAGAGCGAGATTCTCGTGGTGGAAGGGCACATTGCTCTCTTCCACATCAGCGAAGATGTTACGATCATTGTCATTGGCGCCGGCTCTGAGAATGAAGTTGTGCTGTCGAACGTGTTGATGGGACTGGTAGATGCACTGCGCCAAGAACTCAACACACCCTCTCTGACAGCGCGTTTGTTACTGGAGAACTACTGTGCTCTTCTCATGACAATCGATGAGATGCTAGATGAGGGAATCATCCTAGAAACAGACTCGGCCACCGTGGCGAACGATTTGGAACCCTACTTGGTCGACGTTAGCAACGACACGGCGCGGGCCGCCCTCACTGGTGTCAACAAGTACCTGCGTGATAATTTGTAGCCTTTCTCCCCCCTCTCCGTCTTCTCTCACTCGTTTTCGTGTTTGCTCATCTATCTGACGTCATCTTAGTTGCATTTTGTGCTCTCTTCTCCATGTTTCCCTCTCTTCACCGCAACACCCGCTCGGCAGTTGCATCGCCGATAGCGCCACCGCCGAGCAGCTTCGCCGCTGCCGGGTGAGCATGCCTCAAGCACTGTTGCAACGAGAGGGTGGCTATGTGACTGGAGAGAGAAGAGTGTTAGTCTGTTTTCTGCGTGGGAGGTGTTAGTCGTACATCTGACTAAAATGCGAAAGAGAGCGGCGCCAACCGGTCTTGGAAAGGCCACTTTAGAAAGCAAGGATAACTCCTTTTGCTTTTCATGTGGGGTTTTCTTCTGTACACCTCGTCTTCTGACTCAGCGTCCGCGTAAGCACAGCTAAGTGCGCGAGACAGCATCGCTGCTCTTGACACCATGCAGTGTCTTTCCTGTTCTCCACAGAAGAGAGCTGACCAACATGGACTCCGTCAAGTCAATGTAACTCACGTGACTATTTGCTTCTATTATGCTTACCTGTAGCGTCCCTGCTCTGTCACTCTAACGGACCTGTTGGGAGCCATCTTCATGCTGCACGTCTTTCACATTGCCCTCCTGCGCTCTTCTTCTGCATTGCTCCCTCTTCTTGCTCATGCTTTCGAGCTCTATCGCGCTCAACGTGCGCATCGTCTTGATTCCTCTCCCTGACCCGATGTGCGCTGTTGCTGCTGCACTCTATCAACACATCTACCACCCGGTTCATTAGCCACCCCTCTAGTTTTAGGAAGAGACAACACGTAGTGCACATAATCCCTCCCTTCGCAGCTCATTTCTTACACTCGTTGCTACCCAGTTTGCGAAAATGATGAAGCCAACGTCCCCCAACTTCATGGCGCAGGGCATCTGGGCCGGTTTCCGCTACTATATCGGCCACTTCTTCTACCCAAACATGTACCGAGAGTTCCTCTCCGTGCAGAATGCGCACAAAGTCGAACGCGCACTCCGTTTGCAGAAGGCCATCAAGGCTAACAAGATCGACTACCGCGCCCTTCTCGCCCTCCCTGTCACGGACCACGCCCATCCTTACAAGATGGAGTACCCGTGGGAGAAGGTCATGCAGAGCGACGCGCGCGACTTAGGCTTCTACGGCAAGTGGTATGCCAGCAAAATGATGTGCTTCTACGAGGGCCTTCAGTTCCACAAGTGGGGCTGCCTTCAGGACGACCTTATCAACGCCCACGGCTGGTGGAACCGTGCTGCCCGCACGCGTGCGCCGAAGGACAAGGTTGTGCACGGCGACCGTCGTGTGATGCGTGCCCGTGTCCTCAAGGACAAGTACATCTACGAGCCAAAGGATCGGTGGGTGCACCCTGTCGACAACGTCGCATACTTCGGTCCCTATGTCATGATGGTGGCTGATGAATGGGAGGAGAAGTGGGGGTTTTTTGCCGGCCAGGAGGTGGAATACTAGACGTGCACGTGTGCGCTTTGAGCCTCATGGGCCGTACCGTCAGAGAAAGGAGGGCGCGTGTGTAGGAGAGCGGTAGCCGTGCCTGTATTGATGTATGTGCCCCACTCTCTTTCTTTATCCTCTCTACCTTCCCGGCGTGTTTTGTTTCTTTTTTACCATAGGAATTTAAGTGCACTTGATGGCGCGTGTACGCTCTTTGAGTAAGAAATGGTAGCCGGCGAGGTAAGAAAGGTTCTTCACCGAAAGGCACAGTCGCATGCATTTCGCATTTGTTTAATGTGGCACGCGGGCTTTTCATTACGCACACTCAAGCGTATGCGCTGCTGTCGAAGTAGGGGAGACTCCCATCATATCTGTCTTTCTCCTTTTCCCTCAACCTCTCCACCGCTTTCTCGTGCTCGCTCTCTGTCATGTGGCGTGATTAGTAGTGCAAAATCCATCGAGCCAAGAGGAATACAAATATGCAAAAAAAAGCAAGCAAACGAGAGAACGAAAGCAGAAGTGCATGAGCGGGCCCGCCTGAGGCCAATGCCAGCTGCTGAGCAGAGGTGCTCTCCTCGCATCTGCACACACACACACACACACACACACAACACTGCCTCATGAGATTGCGAGGGCATTCGATGCACGTTCACTCCGATGCCGCTGTGACATGCACAAGCCCTTGATGCAGCGTCTCGTGCGCGTCTTTGAGACTTTAGCAAAGAGAGAAGGCGGCGTCACGCCCCCTTCTCTTCTGCGCTCGTCACGTTTGTGTGTGTGTGTGGTCTGCTCAAATGCCCCGTCAGCATCTCCGAAGGATGCGGCGGCTCTTCCACATACCGGAAACACTTTCTGCTTGGCGTGTACTCAAGTGGCTTTCATCTTTTCAACCTTCCTCGTCACTTCCTCGCCACTCTTTCTTTCTTCGTCTTTGGTCGTTTGCACGTTCGCTGTGCCTCCTATGCGTACATGGTTTCGTGAGACAGCGTACACACCCATTCATCTACTGCACTGACGACTGGCACCGCAGCGCTGTCATCACCGGGCCATTGCTGAGTTCATGCGGTCGAGAGAGAAAGAGGGATGACAGTGACCGGGACGACGACTCGTCAGCTTTGCTCCGTCCCCACGACAGCCGCGATGTCGCTCGCTGAGGAAAGTGCACGCCGCCGCGTGCGAAGGCTCGCCGGCATGGGCAAATATGAGCTCGCTGAAGAGCTTCTGCAAAGCGATTGTGCCCAGAGCGAAACGGCGCTCTCTGCGGCGGCCATGCAGTTGGAAAGAGACGGTGCACATCAGTGGAATGCGCTGCAACGAGCCGAAGGTCAATACCTCTTGCAGCAGCGGCGCGCCGCATCGCAAGAGAAGCGCGTACACTTGGAGCGTCTTCTCCGCTCACAAGCTGAACGACGCCGAGCGGACGAGGAGGAGCTGGCCCGGTTCGCCGCCTCTGAGACTGTGAAACTGCAAACCATGCCGATAGCTGTCCCTCGCGAGGTGCTGGTGTTGCAACAGCAGGAGACAGAGCTGAGATGGGAAGGCAGCTTTTCTGAGGCTGCCAAGCGCCGCCGCGATGCGGCGCGCCTAGAAAGAGAACTCTTGGGCGCCTATTTGCTCAGCCGAGGCAGCTTGCTCGAACATCGCATCACTCGTCAGGCGGCTGCCTTGCTCAAGCGGGAAACTATAGCGCTAGAGAAGGATGATGCCAGCATGGCTGCGCTGCAGGCGAAGCATGCAGGACATCGTCGGTGTGCTGTGGCGCAGCTGAGACACATCGAGGATGGGATGCTCGCCGCACAGAGCCGCACCCATCGCTACTTGCAGGAGACGCGTGCGCGCAACGGCATGCTCAGCGCTACGCACACCAGGACTCAGCGCGGCACTGCACTGGAAAGGCGTGTGTACGGCGATGCCTACCGGCTGCCATCGTTGTGCGAGCTGTACGGCTCACTAATGGAAGAGCGTCCTTCTACCTCGCCAGCCGTGTAGCTGTAGTGAGCGGAGGCAACGCTGTGAGAGATAAGGTGAAGTGGAGTGTGGCGCGCTACCAAACAGTGTCACGTCTCTCCTTCTTTCCTTAACGAGAGTGCCGCGTTGTTTATATAATTTTTTCCATTCCACTCAAAGGAAATCGAGAATGGTGGAACACTTTTGATGTACACTACGATGGAATCTAGCAACAAGGCATGAGCCGCATTGCATGCATTGGCGGTACACAGCCACAAAGACACCACACACACACACATGCAGGTGCCTCCAACTCACAGGAAAAGTCCCCTCTCATTGATGTCACCGACGTTGTGCTCGATATCACTCAACACGCAGGCTGCTGGAAAATGCAGTTGCTGCTCTTTGCGTACACGGAGTCGCAGCTCCTCAAAGTTCATATTTGCTGAACGCGACGGCATGGAAGGGAAGAAAGGGGTGAGTTGGGCGTGGTGCATGGGTTAGTGGGTGAGAAGAAAGGGAGATAAATCGAAAAGAGGGCAAAGACTCGCGGCACAGTGGCACTAGAGCACACATATTGGTTGGGCGCTTCTAGGATTAGTCCGATACGAGAGTGATTCCGCATCGTTCCTGCACTGCCACCACTCCCAGCAAACAGGTGCATCACGCGTTGCTAAGTAAGACTGCTGCGTTACTCTTTCTCCTCTGCCCCCCCCCCCTTCCGACGACGACGGCCGCTTCTCCCACTTCTGCCTTTTTCTGTACTTTGCTTCGTTAGCTTCGGCCAGTTCGCTTATCCTGTGCGGCCACGGGACTTTTTTTTCTCTGCCCCTCGAAACTCGCAGAAGCCGCTGAAAGAAAGTGATAGGAGGTGCGGCGCAGGGCCTCTCTTTCGCTCCGCCGAGACATAACCATCCGCCAACAACTGCTACGATCACCTCGGTAGTTTTCGCATTTGCCTAGCCGTCCTTGCCTTTCCCGTCTGAATTATGCCATCTGGTGTTGGCGTGCCTGCCACGCCCCACCGTCAGGCGCTCCCCTTCGAGGTAGGTGAGCAACCGCCACTGACGCCGCTTCCCACGGCTCCCAGAGATGACTACTCCCGCACCTCTCAGCTCTTGTTTGAGGCGCCTGTGCTTCTGCCTCTCACTGCCGACCAGCGGCACCTCATTGAGCAGCTCGATTTCTTCAAGAAATGGTACCTCTTTTGCCATTTTGTGTACATATGCACATGGGTTTTGATTGGGTTTCTTGGTCTGCTTGTCATGGTCCCACACCTCGCCACTGTTGACGCCTTCTTTGTCGCCGTATCCTCGGTGTGCAACTGCGGTCTGCAGTCAGTGGACGTAGGCAAATGGTCTGCCGGCGCGACGCTTTTCCGGCATTTTCTGTTGCTCCCTGGAGGGGTTGTGATCACCAGCAGCTTTCAACCTCTTCTGCGCCTCTTCATGTTGCACCGCGTGCGGCATGTCTTTTACCCCGAAGAGAAGGATACACCACGGGAGGCGTTATTACGGGCGAAGAAGCGAGCCGAGGCACGCCGCTTGCACTACGCTGCTCTCGTGAGCGCCATCACCCCCTTTGTGTACTTTGTCGTCGTCAACAGTGCCCTCATGACGCTGCTGTGGAGTCTCAACGTCTCACACCTCTCTGCCTTTGACGTGTTCTGCATGACACTCGCTTCATTCCACAGCTCCATCTTCTTACCCATGGAGGCGTACGCGAGGGACGCCGCTGTGACGGGGCTGGTGACAGCAGCGTGCGCACTAGGGTTCACCGCCTTCCCTGTCTTTCTCCGCTTTTTTATGCTGTGCGAGTGGTGCTCGCTGTGGGTCGTACGCCGCTTTACCGGTCTCCTATGCCGCTGCATCGAGCTCTGTCGCTCGCCTTTGGACGACACTAGCGACGGTGAGGAGAGGAGCGCCAGCGAAACCGACGACATCTCTGCAGCCTTGCTTCATGCCCTGCCACGCCACTCTTACTCTCTCTTACGCTGCCTAGATAATATGGACGCTGCATTTCGGGAGGCGATGTCGTCTAAAGAGCCAGGCACCTTTCACCCGTTTCTCTTTCGTCCCAGCGAAACGGCCTTTCTGGGCTTTGCGTGGTGCGCCCTGACCCTGATGCAAGCGGCCCCGTTCTGGTATGAGCAGTGGGATGGGGTGCTGCACGGGTACACATGGCCGTACAAGATATACCTATCTCTCTGCCAGGCCGCCGCCGTCCGCTTCGCCGCTGCCTCCTTTGTGCCGCTGCTCGAGTACAGCAATGCTCATGTAGCGGTAACCATCCTCTCCATGTACCTCCCCGCTCTCCCGATATCGACCGATCGCACGTACCGCAAGTGGAGGCAAATGTTCCGCACCTCTGTCGTCCGCCTGCTCACGTCGCGTCTCTTCTGGCTGTTTACTGGAATGGTGCTGATGCTCTTTTCAGAAGAGGGCGAAATGCGGGTGCAGCTGCTCAAGAGTCGTTTTGATATTATGACGCGCACCTTATTTGAAGTCATCAGCGCCTACGCTGGATGCGGTCTGTCGCTGTCACTGCCCGACTCGAATGTGTCATTTGTTGGCTTCACTGGCACCTTTTGCAAGCTCATCATTGCCGCGGTCATCCTCGGCGGTCGGCATCGCTTCGTAGATCTCGGCATCGACTTGGGCTTTAGCTCTCTCCAGTCCGATGTCGACGCGACTTCTTCGAGCGAAAGGATCTCTTCCTCCCAGACGTGATGGCACGCGAGCTACCGCAGTGAAGTGAGCACAGCACGTATGTGATGTGCACGCTGGCTGGTGTTGCGTATGCGGCTCTCGTGCATGCGAACTGCTACTCACTGCTGATATTATTTCCGTGCTTGTTTTTATGCTTTTCTATTCTCTTCACTTCCTGCTTCCCACACTCCCCTCTCCTGTAGAGAAAGGTTGCCTCATTTCACTGTTGTGACCAGGAGAGGCAGAGTTGCGCCTCCAGCGTCCCTTCCGGCTTAACCCTTGGTCTTTTATTCTGTTGCTTTTCGGCACTCTTCGCGCGGCGGCCTAGACTCAGCGAATAATAATGGTGTGATGACTCTTCGAGCACATCGACAGATTTCCAGCAGAGAACATGGCACACATGGGGCAAGCAAGCGAACGAAAGCGTCCGCGCCGTTGTTTCCGCGTCCGTGGCGCTCTTCTTCCCCGTCTCTTCCCCTCACCTCTGCGTCGCGCACACACAAACGCGGAGAGAGAGTCATCTCTCCGCCGTTTTCGGTCAAGCACCGGTGAAGACGATGAAGTTCCTGGCCGAGAGAGGGGTGATTCTCACGGGGGCTGCTGCAGTACGGCGAGCCACGCTGGTGGAATTGCTGCTCGTTTTTTCCACCGTCTCGTGCATTGTTGCCGGCTCACTAGCGATCATCAATCGTTTTGCCACTTTTCATGCTTCCTGTGCCGTCTGCTGTGTGCCGTTTTCCAGTGCCCCGGCGCTCAACCACCCCTTTCCTTTTCTGCCTTTCTTGGAAACCCCCTTCATCTCTCGCTTTCTCTCCCCCTTTCTTCCGCACGCACACGCCTGTGGTGGAGTTCGCAACAGCACAACGCCTGTAGCCTTTTCTTCACTAGTAGTATCGTCGTCGCTCGTGTTGAGCAGCCGCTAGCACGTTTTCTTTCTGTGATTTGCCGTCTCTTCTTCTCTTGCTCACATTTCCTGTGCTAATACGGAGCGCTTTTACCTCACAGCAAGATGCCCCCGAAGGTACCACCACAGCCGGACTTCTCCAAGATGGCGGCCGAGGCGCGGAAGAAGATGAACGCGTACGGTGGCTTTGGCAACATCATTGGCATGTCGGCCCTGGTCGGCGTCGGCTGCGTCTCCATCTACGCCCTCTACAAGTCAATCTTCTTTGTGCCAGGCGGCTTCCGCGCCGTCAAGTTCAACTGCATCACCGGCCTTTACAACCGCACCTATGGCGAAGGCGCCAACTTCGCGATCCCATTTCTAGAAACGCCTGTGGTCTTTGACATCCGCAACAAGCCTATCGAAGTGCCTACAGCGAGCGGTAGCCGTGACTTGCAGACGGTAAACATGGCCGTGCGTGTGCTTTACCAGCCCAACGTCGATAATCTGTACCACATTTATCGCCACATCGGCGTCAACTACGCGGAGACGGTTCTTCCCTCGCTCATTAATGAGATCATTCGCGCTGTTATTGCGCAATTCAACGCCTCTGACCTTCTCATCAAACGTCCTGAGGTGAGCCACCGCATCGGTGTAATGCTGGCCGAGAGGGCGAAGCGTTTCAACATTGACATCACCGACGTCTCGATCACTCAGATGAGCTTTGGAAAGGAGTACACCAACGCTGTGGAGGCAAAGCAGGTGGCGCAGCAGATGGCTGAGCGGGCCAAGTTCCGGGTGGAGCAGGCAGAGCAGGAGAAGCAGGCGGCCATTCTGCTGGCGCAGGGTGAGGCTGAGGCTGCCACACTCGTTGGTAATGCAGTGAAGCGCAACCCCGCCTTCCTGGAGCTGCGCGGGCTGGAGGCAGCTCGAACGATTGCCAAAACGCTTCGTGATCATGGCAACGGTCGCTACTACCTCGATAGTGACTCGCTCTACGTCAACGTCAAGGACCTAAAAATCGATCATTCCGGGGCGAAGTAATCGCGCGGCTTCACAAAGAGAATGGATGCGGCGTTGACGCACATTGACCAGCTCTGCCTTCTTTTACCCCATACATCCCGTCGCGCTTGTTCACTGACCCCCTTCACACTTCCGCGTGCCCAGCAGCGCACCACACAAGGCCACCGCTCGATCTGCGCAGTAGGAGCAATAGTAGCGCAGTGGAGAGCTTCAAGCAAGTAGCACTGTATCACCTGCTGTCGCGACATGTGCGCCGCCTTCTCGATTTCCGACGGCACGCGCACCTCCCTTCTTTACGGCACCGCTGTATGTGCGAGTGCACGCATCGGGTGCGCTTTCATTCATTCCCCTTCACCTCCCCAGCCGCTGCGCCCTTGTTGCCACAACCTTTTTCCACACGCTGTTTACTTGGTTATATAGGATAGCACTTACTACCCCCACCCGTCACAAGTTTCTCACCCACATTTACACCCCCCACCCCGCCAACTTAGCAGTGGCGCGATGAGGGACGAGCAAACCAAAGATGGGCAGACAAAGTACGCGGGACTGTCTTTTACCTCCTGCCTTCTTTCGCTGTCGCTGCCCCGTGATTATTGAAGGTGATTCACAGGTGCCAGTGGGTGCAGTGGGCCCTCCGAGCAGGCGCGCACACTTGTGCACGACTCCCAACCTCGCTGCGCTCTCTTGCACACGGGCTCACCCTTTTGCTTCATCCCTTCTCCGTTCTTTCACCCTTTGCATGGGTGGTCACAGCATGTACCCAGAGAGGCGGATGACGCTTCAGCAACGGAGCACCTACTCATGGCACTCTCGTCGACCGCGCAACTCCTTGTGCCTCCGATGGGGCAGCATCCGCTACACTTTCCCCCTCTTCCATGTTACTCGTCCTTTTCCTTGTTTTTGCCCCACCCATACATCACTTCTCAACCCCGTTTCGGCCCTTCACTACTCGCAGCCTTTCCACTGTATGCAGGCCAAAGAGGTCTGGGGCGCGCTGCTCCGTGCCGCGGAGTGTGCCGCGAGGCAAGCGAGCAGCGGAGAGGAAGCTGCTGTGGTGGACACCGTGGCGGGTGAACTGGTACCCTACCCACACCTGAGCAGCGAAGAAACCACGTTTGTCCGCAACTGCGCCTTCAACCTTTCGAGATTTGCGGCTCTGTGCGAAGGCGCTTTTCAGGGGTATCGGGACTGCTACAAGCGAAACAGTACCTACCGACCATCCATGTATCTTGTCGCGTATCTCCTCATCTTTCAGTACCGCGCGCTCGGCGGCGCTACTGTTCGTGAGATGTTTAAGGGTAGCATGCCGACGCCTCGTCTCTGCGAGTTTGTGGAGTTTCTCTTATTAAGCGAGTCTGTGTCGCGCTACGCAGTTCCGCTGTGGCGAGCCGTCTACGATGATTCCTTCATTCAGCACCACGTTCTAGCCCCCCTATCTTCGGTCACCGAGGACGCGACGCATGACGTCTTGGAATGGTTTCGCCGACAGCCATCCCAGTCGGCGACAGCGGTGGCGTGCCCTCCGGCGGAGGAGGCCGCTGCTCTAGGCACCAAACACCGCACCTTTCCTCCCTCTTCATCGGCGGCGGCGTCGCGACCGCTAGCCTGTGCGCGTTTGCCTCCGCACGAGGTGCGTGAAATGGCCTTCACAGTGCCAGAGCCGCGCCTGCCGCGCATCAAGCCCAGCCCAGCCCCAGCAAATGCTCCACTGAAGAGGGCCCCAACGACGCTTGTCGGTTTCTCCTTTCATCGGCGCGAAGCTGCCGTTTCTGCTGCCCAATCTGAAAAAGCGGCGGAGTGCTTGGCCAGTGCGGATCAAAACACAACACACGAGGGAGCGCGTCTGTCACCTGCGCAGCTGCGCACCATGCTCTCCACATCGAAGTCGGTGCCTACCACCGTGGCGGCGCTCTTGCGAGAGGTGCGGGCGCGAGAACGTCAGCGGGACAACGCGGAGAGGGCGCTGCGGGAGCTGGAGGTGACGGTGCACGATTCGACGGAGTTCGACCTGTGGCGGCAGTCTCAACTAGAAGAGGAGCAGCAGCGGCGCCAGATGGAGGTATTGCAGCGCCACCTTCGCGCCATTGAGGCTTCGGACCGAGCACGAGCCCAGCGTGAGCGAACGACGCAGGCGCGCCGGCGACAGATTCAGAGGATGAAGGTGCAGTACCAGGCGGAGATGCGGGCCAATATGCGAGAGCAAGAGCACGCGCTGCGCGAGCACGAGGAGCATGCTCAGCAGCTGCGCAGCAAGCTCTCTCAGAACTGCGCTGCTGCGGTCGATATGGTGGCGGCAGAGAAAAGCGCCCTGGCGGCTCAGGTGAAGGATGAGTCGGAGCAGCTACGCGCTGCTGCGCAGGAGGCGGAGGAGCACCGACGAACACACCAGGTCTTGGCGATTCAGGAGATCCGTTTGCTGCGCGAACGGCTGCGGGAGAAGCACGCGGCGATGGGAACTGAGAGGCGCCGGGCCTGGGCGGACGGAGAGGCCGACGCCGCCTTAGGCCGCATGTCGCAGGCCGAGCTCCGTGACGCGCTGGAGCGCCTCCGCGAAGAAGCTGCGGCCGATGAGGATTCACGGCGGCAGCGGGTGGCTGAGGCACGCAGTCGCACGCAGGAGAAGCATGAGCGTCTCAAACGTGAGTGCATTCGTGAGCGCGAGAAGCAGCGACGAATCCGTCAGGCAAACCTGACGCAGCGCATGGCCCACAGGGCGGCAGTGGAGGCGGAGCGGATCCAAGTGGAGAGGGCGCGAATGGCGCAGTTCCATGAAAAGCTGGAAATCCGACTCCAAGCCAAGCGTGATGCCCACCACGCCGCGCACGAGGCGGAGCGACAGCGCAGAAACGAAGTCTTGCTACGCGCCCAAGACGGTGCTTCAATGGAGCGCAAGAGATGGTCACAGTACGAGGCGGGCCTGGTGCGACGCGCAGAATTCGAGCAGCTGAGGGTACTCAAAGAGGCTCAGCATTTCGCGTAGCAGAAAGTCGACGAAACGGCTTATTTGTTGGTAAATGTGCTGCATGTATAATAGTGCACGAGGTATAGGTGAGAAAGAGTCTGTTCCGCTTTTTCCGGCTGCGACTCTCGACGGTGCATGTAAATCGATTTCCTCACTCCCTTCACCTTCTAATCCTGCTCGAGACTCTTTTAACTCTGCCCCTTTATCCTTTTGACCTCCTTGCGTCTTCTTTGCCGTGCAGGGCAGATCGATTCCCTTCTCTCGATGTGTGTGGGCGCACCGCCCATGCTTTCCGTGTGTTCTACACCACTACACAGGACCATACAGCCGACCTCCAGCCAAGGGAACGCGTTTGTGCCACCTTCCCGTTTCTTCATGGTGCCAACAAAAAAAGAGAAGATGCATGCTCTCCAAAGGAGACGGCAGTCTGTATGGCATACAAAAGGGACACCGGCCGGGAGAGGGCCTCTTTGTGGTGTGCGCATTGCGCTTTTGCGCATGCGTTGTGCATCCTCCATCGCAGGCCGCTGGATGGTTATGTGTCCCTCGCTCTTTCGTCGGACCTGGCTCACAATGTGGCACTGTGGCGCAGCTTGATTGATGCAGCATGCTTTAGTCTACTCCATGTACTGCCAGTACAGCGGGACTGTCACACTAATGTCTCTCTACCGTTGTTTGCTTCCCCCCTTTTCACATTCATTTCTCTGAATGGGTGTCTGCACTATATGACATTGGTGTCTCCCCCTCCCCCCATACACGTGAGGGCTGCACGGCGTGAACGTCGGCTTGTACGGGGTGCTGCAGCGATGCTGCGTCAGAAGAAGCAAACGAGGGCGGCCCGCGGCTGTCCGAAAGCGGCGGCGGTATTCGACCCCGTTGCGTACGCAGCCTCCATCGCAATTTCTGCCGCGGAGAAACGGTTACGCGCGCCGCACGTGCGGGGTGCATCTTCTTCAACGGCCCGTCCCTCCTCTCCTCAGCGGCCACTGAGGAAAGGCGCCCTCGACGAGGCTCCGGAAGAGGCTGCTGTAGCCAGCTCTCACACAGCGAGCGCCTCTGTGTTGTGCCGCTCTGTCTTTCCTGAACTCACTGCATCCGCCGAAGGTCCGCGCACCCTGCTTGAAGAGCTGGCCTGTGCGTCCGACTCAAGCATGAGCGTGATCGCCAACACGCCGCCGATGCTCACCTGTGCGACACCCCACAACCACACACCAGTGGACGCCTCACGCAGCGCCTCTGTGCGCTCGTTGTCCCCGCCCGCACCGCCTACTCCAAACATCCCTAGATATCTGGCGCACTTGGCGACTCGCACCGAATCACCACCGTCAGAGCAGGAAGAAGCGCCCACTGCTGAGATCAATGAGGATGACGATGGAACCGTGTCTCTGCGGGATGCCTCCCCTCTGCGGGAGCACAGCGTTCCGGGTAGCGTAAGCATCCGATATCACACATGCACTATGGAGTCGGTTCACTCAATCGTGCGGCAGCTTAATTTTTCTCTGTACAAATAGACGCGCGCTCGCGCTTTCCTCTGGACACTTGCTGGTACGTCTTCTACTCACACTCTCCTTTTTTTTTAACAGTCTTGCGGAGGGGGTGGTGGAGAGGGACAGCCAAGTTCCTCGCATCGCTGCCTCTCATCCCTCTTTTGTTTGGCGCGTCAGCCTCGAGGTTTGTGACCATCACTCATGAGTGGTGAGCGCGGACCCCTAGAGCACGCCTCATAGGCCTCTCGTAAGAATGAGCGCAACGCCTGCTGCCCATTACTCAATGGATGTGCAGCTTTATTTTGGTAGTCCGTGAACGAAGCACAGCTTTTTTTTCTGCGAGACGGAATGGTAATGTAGTAGTCGAGGAGACATGGAGTCACGCTAGACTGTTTGCGCTCCACTCCCTCTCCTACCCTGGAGGGTCTGCTGCAATCCTGTGCTGCCCGCGGTCGAGAAATGCTTGCCCATCACTGTCATTCGACTTCACTTATTCTGCTCTCACTGCGGGCATTCTCTGCGCGTTCTTTCTTCCTCTTCCCTCTGACTGCCTCCGCCTTGTCGGCTGCCACGCAGAGAAGCGAGCCTGCTCCTTGAACGAGTGGCCAACCAGCGTCGACGCGCGCGCGTACACACACACACACACACGTACTCGCTGACTCACCTCGATATCCACGCCGCCACACCTGCGGCTGTTTCCATACCTTACTCCCTCCGCTTTCAAAGACTCATAATCTCGACGTGTCTTCTTCTTGCTTTGTACACTCGTAGCCTTCACACTCGATCCTTACTCATACCAAACGTACACCAACGCAGCACGAGGCCTCGTTGACGTTCTGCCGTTACTACGCGGTACAGTTGTGTTTTGCGCTTTACATCTGGCCATCGCGACTCGACCCGCCTCCTCGGAGCTCGAATTCTCCACTTGGCAGCAATCCCGGACTCCTGCTCTTTTCTATTTCAGCTTCTCTGGCGACTGAGGCTTGCCTGTTCCTGCTCTCTTGTTGTTCCATTCTCCTAGATGCGTCGCCTTTTTGCTGCCTCTGTCACTGCGATCGTTGCAGCGAGCTCTGCGGCGGCCAGGAGGCATGGCAGCGTTCAACCGAGTGAGTTCGTATTCGCGCCCGTGCCCGGCGAGGAAGAGGCGACGCGCAACGGCGTCAAGATGAACTTGTTTCAGGCGGTCAACTCGGGTCTTGATCACGCACTGTCCAAAGAGAGGACGGTACTTCTCGGTGAAGACGTCGCGTTCGGCGGCGTTTTTCGTTGTACGCTTGATCTGCGCAAGAAGCATGGTCCGCAGAAGGTATTCGACTCGCCGCTAACGGAGCAGGGTATTGTCGGCTTTGCGGTGGGCATGGCTGCCGTCGGCTGGCACCCCATCGCCGAGGTACAGTTCGCCGACTACATCTTTCCAGCCTTTGACCAAATTGTGAACGAAGCTGCCAAGTACCGCTTTCGCACGGGCGGCAACTTTCACTGTGGCATGCTGATTCGCGCCCCGTGCTCTGCAGTGGGCCACGGTGGCATTTATCACTCACAGAGTGTTGAGGGCTACTTTACTCACTGCCCTGGATTGAAGGTCGTCATGCCATCGTCTCCTTCGGAGGCAAAGGGCCTGCTGCTGAAATGTGTCGAGGAGAACGACCCCTGCATCTTCTTCGAGCCCAAGATTCTCTACCGTAGTGCAGTGGAGGAGGTTAACCCGGACTACTACACACTTCCGCTGGGCAAGGGCCGAATTCTCGTAGAGGGGTGTGACGTGACTATGGTTACCTACGGTTCTCAAGTGTACGTGGCGGCCAAGGCTGCAGAAATGGCGCGCAAGGAGGGCATCTCCGTAGAGCTCATTGACCTTCGCAGCTTGTTGCCGTGGGACCGTCAACTGGTGGCGGACTCGGTGAAGAAGACGGGTAAAGTGATTGTCACGCATGAGGCGCCGAAGACGAGCGGGTACGGTGCCGAGCTGGTGTCTAGCATAACAGAGGACTGCTTCCTCTCACTCGAGGCCCCGCCGACGCGCGTGTGCGGCTTGGACACGCCGTTCCCTTTGCACGAGCGCCTCTACCTGCCGAACGAGCTGAAGCTGTTGGATGCTATCAAGTCCGTGGTGCACTTTTGAGTTCCCAGCGCCGCGCTCTCCCTCTCCTTCGCATACCCTATCGTGCCCTCCCTGCCACTTGCTCAGCCTCGAAAGCCAAGCACACACATCATACTTGCGCTTGCGGTCGATGCTGTTCTCAAGCGCGCTGCTGTCTTAACTTTTGCGGCGTCGCCCCCCCCCCTTTTCCCCTCTTTTCTTCCTTCGTCGTTCGTGAGCGACGTGCCTGACAGCGAATAACACTCAACAGACGCGTACATACGGCTGCGCCACTGCACATGTGAGGCCCACATTCCCTCGCGCACCGTGGTGCCATCGTTTTTTCTCCCTTCCTCACCTCCGCTGGAGAGAGTTGACTTAGAATTGCGTATTCACTCTTTTGTGGCGTTTTCTCGCTCTAGAACGGAGGTCGAGAAAGTGGGAGAGAAGTCACGGTCGAGAGAAGAACGTGCTGTGCCCCTTTGCGAAGCTCCTTTAGGAGTGCAGCGCGTTGCAGCAGCACGCACAACCGGAACAGTGCGTTCCTTTGAGCGCTGTGTGTGTGCGTGTTTGTTTCGATTACGGGAGAAGAGAGGGAGAAATGTATTTTGGCGTTAGGTGTAATCCGGCTCTTGGTGGGCTCAAGGCATAATGGACGATGTTGTTGTTTGAGTCATATTACCCCTCGGCACTTCGCGAAAGAGGCAACCGCTGTACGGCAACATTACAGAGCGCTGTAGATGCAAGAGCTCCTCACACACTCACGTACTGGAGTGAGGTTGTCCGGATCCTCTCTCGTGCGCTAGCACGCAATCAGGCGAGCAGGATTACTCAGGCAACTCCTGCTCGGCCAGCTGCCATCTTCGTCAGCAGCTCCGTAGCACCCGTAGTGACCAACACCGCACGTATTGGTACGCAGGCATGCCAATGGCACAGGATCAAAATGCCAAAGAAGACTCCACGCGTGGTGCCTACGAGGTACTTTGCAAAACTGCGTTGCTTTGCCATCATGCTGGCTGGAGCGCTGCATCCACCTTGCACACACGGCGGCGCTGGCCTCTATAGTCGGTGTACGCCGCAACACCACGCAACTGTTTCACTTCTAAAGTTCCAATGCTTTGCCTTTCTTGCTTTGCTCTGCGTCTTCCTTCCACACCTGCCGCACCTCTCTATTGTGCACACCGTCCCCCTTTCCCTCCACCCCCACGTACAGAGAACAACTACGACAAAAGGGAACGCACCATCTCCGCTGCGTGGGCCCTTTACTCCATCTCATTGAATGAGAAGTAGGGCGAGCGCGAGAGCGTCATCATGTCCCTTACTTTGACTGGAGAAAATTCATGGGACTCCTCTGTGGGGCGCGAATGCTCCGAGCTTGCGGATGAGCTGAAAGAGAAGGGCGTGCCCCTTCTTCGCGTGACACGCAACTACAATGTAAAGAAAGTGCTCATATCCTTCTCTCCTGTGGGCGACGGTCTTCAGTGCCAGCCGGCGTCGGAGCATCACAGCTCTCTTCTTTTTGCTGACATGTGGGCTATTCGCTCCCTACCACCTTCCGACAAAATCTGCAGCAAGGCAGGCCTCACGCACTTTCAGTACTGCTTTCAGGTGGAGTCCCAGTTTGGCTGGTCGTGGAATCTCGTATGCAACACGGCGCTGGAGCGCAGCACCTGGGTTGACTTTCTAGAGCAGCGTCGCCGCACCTTTCTGGACAAGAGCCGCGCCAATGCGGCAAATGCGTCCGTCGAGCGATACTGGTTCATCGCGGCGCAGCAGGGAAAGACGAAGCTCTCCTTTAACGAGATATCGATGCTCGCCAATAAGCTGTTTGGTCGAGTGCCCCCTGCGGAGTTTGCCGACCGCTTTCGCCAGTGCGACAGTGACAAAGACACGTGCCTCAACTACCAAGAGTTTTGTGAGTTCTTCCACTACTTCAACGAGGCCAAGGCAGTGCGCAGTATCTACGAGAGGCAGACATCAGACGGCACACCTGGCATGACGGCAGAGGAGTTCACCCGCTTCTGCATCGCAAACGATGCGGTGGCCAACGTAACGCCGATGCGTTGTGCGTCCCTATTCCACCTCTTTGCAAACCGGCAGTCGGACCGAATGGCTTTGAACGGCTTTACCGCCTTTCTGCTGCACCCGCACCACAACACCATCGTAGACGCGCGTCAACTTCGCTTGACAGACTCGATGGACCACCTCCTTCCACACTACTTCATCAACAGCTCTCACAACACCTATCTCACCGGCAATCAGCTGAATTCTGAGAGCTCCTGCAATATGTATCGCGACGTGCTGTTGGCCGGTTGCCGCTGTGTTGAGATCGATTGCTGGGATGGCCCCGCTGGCGTGCCCGTTGTGTATCATGGTCGCACCATGACCACCAAAATCGCCTTCGACGACGTGGTTCGCACCATCAACGACTACGCGTTTCAAAACCCTAGCGACAATCACGAAGCCGCCTGGAACCCTCGCGAATTCCCCGTGATTGTCTCCCTCGAAGTGCACACGAGCCCAGAACAGACAAACCGGATGGCAGAGATTATCCGCAGTGTGTTCAAGGAGCGCCTCTTTCTCTCCCGCCTCGATGCGTCCTCGTACACACCGGCAAAGCTGAAAGGTAAGATCCTCGTAAAATGGAAGATGAATGCCGCCGGTGTGGAGGATCTGAAGGATACGGCGGGTAGCGGCATTCGGGCAGACCGTCGGGCACCTCTGCTCACCACGCTGAAGCTCTCGGCATGCGCCTCGATCGGAACCGTCCGATCAACGTCATGGGGCGCCGAGGAGCAACCCTTCAACGTTCAAAGTTACGTGGAAGGGGAGGTAGCTCGGCTAGAGGCGTGCTCCCCGGTGGACTTTGCGCGCCAGAACACACGCATGCTCTCCCGCATCTACCCCGCGGGTACTCGCATCGACTCTTCCAACTACGATCCCATGCTCATGTGGCGCCTCGGCTGTCAGATGGTAGCGCTCAATTGGCAGACGCGAGATCACAACTTTCGCGTTAACGAGGGCTTTTTCACGCATCAAAACGGTGGGTGCGGCTACGTTCTCAAGCCTATGCACCTGCGCGATGTCGGCGGGGGGTGCAGCGCCATCCCTTTCACCCTTGCTCTGCGACTCATCTGCGGCTCACATCTCGGCACCACGTTCGACGGTGCCGACGTCACCCACGTGTCCTTGCGGGTGTGGGTTCACGGCGAAGCGTGGTCGCATGAAACCATTGCCGTGCCAACTACAATCTACCCCGAGTGGAACGAAAGAATGGAGCTGCAGGGAAGGTGCAAGGAAACCGCAGTGCTCTGCCTTTGTGTTGTGGCACACACCCGCAGTGGTACCACGCATGATGTATGCACAGCATGTATTCCGGTTCGTGTTTTGCGAACTGGGTATCATGCTATGCCGCTCCGACACGCCAAAAGTGGACACACGGCCGAGGTCGCATCTGTTTTGTGTCACCTTTCCTTCAAGACTCCAGCGCTGTTCTCTTGATGATTGTCATACAAACAAGCAGCTGCTCCATATTCTTAGTCACTCGGCCTCTCCGGGACCGCGCAGGGCGTACGTGCTGCAATCAGATGCTCAGCGCAGCTGTACCACGTCGACGTACTCACATCTGCCACAATTCTTGCTGCTTGCTTCACACTCGTCTTGTGACATTCACTGCAACGCAAAACAAAAGGCGGAAACAAAAACGAACAAACAAACGGAACACCTCTCGCAGGCAATTCCATTTTAGTGGACACAACGCCTGCTCTCAGATACAACAGGCTAGGATTAGGGAAGGAGGGTGGTGGGAAGGGGGATGCCACCTCAGCTCATGCGACTGGCATTGGCCTGCGCGATCCGCAGGTGTGCTTTCCCGTTCACTTCGAGCTCCTCGACGCCTGCAACTGCAGTGCATCCTTGATCTCGCTGTCAAGCAGACATGCGTATACAATCACCCTTTCAAACACTTGCCATATATTCTCCTCTTTTACACTTTCTATGTCTCCGGGTGACAACGGGACACTGTCTCACACGTACACGTACACGTAAACACACACACATACGGCACAGTCAGTGCTTCACTTTTGTCTTATCACAGCTGCCGTTTTTGAACTCATTTTACTCACCTTCTCACCTCTCGCCTTCCCCTCATTCTACAAAATGTCGCAGTTGGCTCACAACCTGACGCTCTCGATCTTCGAGCCGGTTGCGAACCACCGGGCGACCCGGATCGTGTGCACTATCGGCCCTAGCACGCAGAGCGTGGAGGCGCTGAAGGGACTGATTCAGAGCGGCATGTCTGTTGCGCGCATGAACTTCTCGCATGGGTCACACGAGTACCACCGGACGACGATCAACAATGTGCGCCAGGCCGCCGCGGAGCTCGGTGTGAATATCGCGATCGCGCTGGACACAAAGGGGCCCGAGATTCGGACGGGACAGTTCGTTGGTGGCGAGGCCGTGATGGAGCGAGGCGCGACATGCT
>NC_018262.1:5794-7109 GCF_000227135.1 Leishmania donovani | reverse complement strand
TTAACGAATACGTCTTATTCAACAGCATCAAAAAACTGCAGCCCATCCCGATGAGTGCTGAGGAGGCTGTTTGCAGCAGTGCCGTGAACTCTGTGTATGAGACCAAGGCCAAGGTAATGGTGGTGCTGAGCAACACCGGCCGCAGCGCTCGACTGGTGGCGAAGTACCGTCCGAACTGCCCGATTGTGTGTGTGACGACGCGTCTGCAGACGTGCCGCCAGCTGAACATCACACAAGGCGTGGAGAGTGTTTTCTTTGATGCAGAAAAGCTCGGCCACGATGAGGGCAAGGAGCAGCGCGTGGCCATGGGTGTTGGATTCGCCACGTCGAAGGGCTATAAACTGTCCGGAGCCCTGGTGGCCATTGTCGATATTCTACGTTGGTGGGGCTGCCGCGTAGGTCAGTCCACCATCATCGAGCTGAAGTGACGTTTTGGCGAACTCATTTTCTCCCTGTCTCTCCGAATCTTTGTGAGGACGGGATACTACATAGGTCTTCTTATTTTCATTCCTGGCTACCGCGATGAGATCTGCGGGGCTTACAGAGCTGCTGAGGGTGACGAGAAGCCGGCTACCACAAGTTGGGCCTACGCACAGAATGATGTTTGGAGCAAAAGAAGGTGCCATTGCCGCGCCTCGTGCTATGAGAGGTTGCGCGCATGCGTCGCTGCTAGGACACAACGCTGGCGGCGACGGCGACGACTTTAAAATTTCTCATGTCTAGTTTTCTTTCCCTGACCCGTAGAACTTCAGGTGGCTTACTACCCAACGTCCAAAATCAACTTTGCTCCGCTTTTCTCTGTGATCTTTCCCCGTACGTGCCTCGACTCAGATTCGTCACACCTTGCACTTTACATCACGTTCACCTACGCCCTCCCCCTTCACATATCAACAATGGCGAAGGGCAAGCGCTCCGCTGATGCCAAGGGCAGCCAGAGGCGCCAGAAGAAGGTGCTGCGCGACAACATCCGCGGCATCACTCGCGGCTGCGTCCGCCGCATGGCGCGCCGCGGTGGCGTGAAGCGCATCTCTAGCGAGGTCTACGAAGAGGTGCGCCGCGTGCTGAAGGCTTACGTGGAGGACATTGTGCGCTGCAGCACGGCCTACACCGAGTACGCACGCAAGAAGACGGTGACGGCGTGCGATGTTGTGAACGCGCTGCGCAAGCAAGGCCACATCCTCTACGGCTACGCGTAAATGCTCGCAGAGCCGCTGCACACTCATAGATACACCTTCTTTGTTCCTGCCATCGTTTCTGTGGTTTCCTTGGTTTTCGACTTCCCCTCCCCCCACTATGGCTTTTCTTCTGTCTCGTG
>NC_018262.1:3824-4785 GCF_000227135.1 Leishmania donovani | reverse complement strand
TTGCACCTCTGCCACTTTTGCTTTCCTCTCCTGTGCGTGTGGCTACTCCTCTGCTTCTTTTCGCGTAGAGGAGGAGGGACATCGGCACTGCTGACGCGTCTCCCACTGAAGTACGTGCAGGCCCTCCCTCTTTTCTGTTAGGCGCTGGGGACTTTCCATCGAACCGCGCCGGATGCCAGCGAAAGGTGCAGCGGGGTGACTGCCGCGCACATCCTTGCAAAGGAAAGTCTTGCCCATTTTTGTCTCGGGGAAGAGAAACTCAGACCTGTTTTGTGTGGCAACAGCCTGCACGACCAAAAAGGCAAACAGCTTCACCATTTCCACAGCGCCGCTTCGGTGTTGCTCGACGCCGTGACATCTTCCACTGTCACTTCGAGTCACCCGATTCGCGAGTCCTTTGACCATCTCACGGCGCCCACCTTCCCCCAATTCCCTCCGCCCATCTCTCTATATCTCCCTCTCTCTATTTCTCCCTACATCCACCCACCCACGCTTTCCTCTCCTGTGCGTGTGGCTACTCCTCTTCTTCTTTTCGCGTAGAGGAGGAGGGACATCGGCACTGCTGACGCGTCTCCCACTGAAGTACGTGCAGGCCCTCCCTCTTTTCTGTTAGGCGCTGGGGACTTTCCATCGAACCGCGCCGGATGCCAGCGAAAGGTGCAGCGGGGTGACTGCCGCGCACATCCTTGCAAAGGAAAGTCTTGCCCATTTTTGTCTCGGGGAAGAGAAACTCAGACCTGTTTTGTGTGGCAACAGCCTGCACGACCAAAAAGGCAAACAGCGTCACCATTTCCACAGCGCCGCTTCGGTGTTGCTCGACGCCGTGACATCTTCCACTGTCACTTCGAGTCACCCGATTCGCGAGTCCTTTGACCATCTCACGGCGCCCACCTTCCCCCAATTCCCTCCGCCCATCTCTCTATATCTCCCTCTCTCTATTTCTCCCTACATCCACCCACCC
>NC_018262.1:2130-3725 GCF_000227135.1 Leishmania donovani | reverse complement strand
CCACACCCACACCCACACCCACACCCACACACAGGCACATGCAAGTGGAGGGCGACACAGGTCCGCTGACTCGCGCGTCCTTTGCAGTCGCACCGACACGCTCACAACTCTTCTTCACCGCTGCCCTGTGTTGCCGTGCAATCCTCTTCGGCCGCCCTCGATCCACCTGCGTCTCTGTCCGTGGCCCGGCTGTTTCGCTGCACGCGGCCAAGAGTGTGCTCGTGCCACTTTGCCACCCACCTGCACACCTTAGGCACTGCTTCCCCCCACCACCTCACTGCACGCGAAGTACACCCTCATGCGAGAGGAGAACAATGCGCCACCGGCGTGGGCTTCCAGGGACACGCACCGCGCCGACTCTCTTCAGCTGCTTTCCTCCCCTCAGAAGCACTGCGGGCTGAGCAGCGCTGCGGAGAGCGGACAGGGCTGTCACTCGCGCTCACGCGGCAAGCCGGAGGTGGATTCGACTCGAGAGGCGAGCGGTGATAAGAGTAGCGCCAGCACACTCTCGAGAAACGATGACTGCTTGAATGACGTAGCACACACACCCCCGTTCAGGTTTTGCAGACATCCTCGACGATCCGCGGCACAATGTCTGCGTTTACACACGAAACGACGTCGTCTGGTTACACTAGCCGTCTTACTTGCTCTCATAGTCATGGTTCACTGTGCTATCAGCCAATTCACGACCAAGGCAGGCTCACAACAGACACCATCGATAGAATTAACAAAGGAAGCGGCCCGCCGAATTGAGTTTCCGTTGCCGTTCTCTGTCCTGGTACAGCACGAGAGTGCTGTTGAGCGGTTGACGACCACACAGCGTAGTCTTGCGGCCTCTAGAACTGACTCTCTGGTGCGACTGAACCCTGATCAGCTGCCGTCGTGGACGCTGCGCGTGATCGAGAAGGACTGCACGATGTGCTTCGACGATGTCACGTACGCTTCTGCGGTCGCTGCGGATGCGGGGAGATCGACTGACAAGACGGGAAATCAGAGGCAGGAAGGGCTTTCCGTGTTCGCGACAACATCTGCACCGCTGGGCCTCATGGGGCCGATGCTGTTTGCGATGGCGAGCGTGACGGACGACGTGGACGTTGCAGCGGAACTGCCGCGGTGGCAATGGGTGACCCGGTCGTACGCGCAGCAGCGCCGCTTCGTCCACGCGTCGCAGTCGAGGAGCGCGGGTGAGCGACCGCGGCACTTGATCGTGATGGGCATACCTTCCACGGACCAGCCGAAGCGCTACCCGCTGCGGGACGCGCAGCACGTGACATGGCGGACGTACCGAGAGGTTGCGCGCACCGACAACAACTTTACTGGCGCGCTGCTGCAGCTCTACGTGTTCGCTGCTGCGGAGCGTGATTCTGAGGACACAACGCATTCCACCGTGGACGTGGCGCAGCTGGCCCCAACAGTGAGCGAGTACGCCGCAGCGACTGCGCAGCGCCTGGCTGTGGATGACGGTGACGTCAACAGTGCTCCCACGTACGTGCAGCGCCGCGTGGTGCTGCGTGATGGGTGGCGCGACATCCCAAGAAGCGATGACGCGGTGTGGAAGTCACCCTGCGCTGGTGTAAGGGCATCCGTGGTTACTA
>NC_018262.1:1045-2031 GCF_000227135.1 Leishmania donovani | reverse complement strand
ATCGTGATGGGCATACCTTCCACGGACCAGCCGAAGCGCTACCCGCTGCGGGACGCGCAGCACGTGACATGGCGGACGTACCGAGAGGTTGCGCGCACCGACAACAACTTTACTGGCGCGCTGCTGCAGCTCTACGTGTTCGCTGCTGCGGAGCGTGATTCTGAGGACACAACGCATTCCACCGTGGACGTGGCGCAGCTGGCCCCAACAGTGAGCGAGTACGCCGCAGCGACTGAGCAGCACCTGGCTGTGGAGGGTGGAGACGTCAACAATGCAGCCCCCTACGTGCAGCGTCGCGTGGTGTTGCGTGATGGGTGGCGCGACATCCCAAGAAGCGATGACGCGGTGTGGAAATCACCCTGCGCTGGTGTAAGGACCTCCGTGGTGACTACGACAAGTCGTGTGGACGGGACCTCGCCCCTCGCGACTCTTTCAGCCCAGTTGTCGCTGCCCGTGACACCTGCCTTCACAGCAGCGGCGCAGTACGTGTGCCACGTGTCCGCTGCATTGTAGCAGGAGGCGCTGCGCCACCGCAACTCGCTATGGCTGGACTTTTTGACGGACCGCAAGCCGACCACGAAAAAGAAAATGGGCATGCCTATTTCGTGGGGTATCCCGACAGAAGTAGGCATGAGTCAAAAGGTCGTGATATGGCTGAACTACGCGTACGCTGCCTTCCCAGACGTGCCGTACATCATGAAGGGCGACGACGACACGTACTTGAAGGTGCCACAGTACTTGAGCGACCTGCGGCATGTGCGCGGTGGGTGGGCGAAACCGCGCAACTTGACGGCGACCATTCCCCACAAAGGGGTTATCCCACCGACGCTGGGCATCGACGACGCGGAGGAATGCCTGTATCGAGTGTGGTGGATCTATAGCAGTCAAGTCGCATATGGCAACGGGGTGGGCTACGTTCTGGACCGTCGCCTCATCCAAGCTGTACTGAACCCATTTGATGGCTTCAATGCTCTTCTGATGGAGCT
>NC_018262.1:0-946 GCF_000227135.1 Leishmania donovani | reverse complement strand
ACGTGTCCGCTGCATTGTGGCAGGAGGTGCTGCACCACCGCAACTCACTGTGGCTGGACTTTTTGACGGACCGCAAGCCGACCACGAAAAAGAAAATGGGCGATGCGATATCGTGGGGTATCCCGACAGAAGTAGGCATGTCTCAAAAGGTCGTGATATGGCTCAACTACGCGTACGCTGCCTTCCCAGACGTGCCGTACATCATGAAGGGCGACGACGACATGTACCTGAAGGTGCCACAGTACTTGAGCGACCTGCGGCATGTGCGCGGTGGGTGGGCGAAACCGCGCAACTTGACGGCGACCATTCCCCACAAAGGGGTTATCCCACCGACGCTGGGCATCGACGACGCGGAGGAATGCCTGTATCGAGTGTGGTGGATCTATAGCAGTCAAGTCGCATATGGCAACGGGGTGGGCTACGTTCTGGACCGTCGCCTCATCCAAGCTGTACTGAACCCATTTGATGGCTTCAATGCTCTTCTGATGGAGCTGCTGACAAATCCCTACAATTCCAGCCTGAACAAGGAATATGTCAGCTTGAGCATGCAGTACGAGGACATGCTTATCGGGAGGCAGATAACAGATTACCCAGAAGCTGTGGAGGAGTTCTGCCCAAAGAAGCGCCTGTGCTACATGTCTGACCAGCGGTTCCGGGCGCACCAGATTCTGCGACCAAAGCCTACCAAGCTGACGTGGATCTCGGTGATGGCGCACTTTGGCATGCCGGCGATTCCATACTACGTACACTACTTCCACAAAAACGAGTTCAAGGTGGCAGAGGAGGCGAAGCGGCTGATTGCGCAGGGCATCGACGCGAACGCGATTGAGGCGAATGCAACGCAGCGGATGCACGAGTGGGTGGCGTCTCAGGTGCCGAGCACACTCGTGGGGCTCGGAGCGTCATTAGATCTCGACTGGGTGCGCGGCGATCCACGCACCACGTA
>NC_018261.1:1748162-1750858 GCF_000227135.1 Leishmania donovani | reverse complement strand
ATAGCGACGGCGTTTGCGCTGCTAACACACTTGTCGCTGTCTGTCTCTCCGACAAAATCATCCATATCAGTGTTTCGAACGAGGTAAGGCAGCGCGAAAAGCCGCACAGCACTGCCAAACATAAACAAATATGCATTTAAGCGGGGAGCTATTCTTTTCTGCGACGTGCCGTCCCATCACGACCGAGTCCACACGTGCACGCATACAGCCGCAGCCCACCCACCCCTGTCGCACGGCGGCCACATCCGCGCCGTCCACGACGAGCCGTTCAGCCGTCGAGTCGGGCCATGCTGCTAGCGGGCTCGCCTTGTCCCTCCGCGTATCGCCCTCGCACGCGTGCAGCGCGACCGGCGCCACACGGACCCCGGTGCAGGGTCCTGCTCGAGGGCGGAGGCGGCGGCGTCTGCCGTGCAGGCCGCAGGGGCTGGTGTAGGTGCGTGCCGCATGAGCACCGAGAGGAGGTGGGCCAGCCGCAGGCCAGGGCCCTCTCAGACCCTGTCCTCCGCCTGCACGCCATGCCCCTCCCTCGGTTGCCTCAAGCCGCCGCATGCCGTAATATGGTGTGAATACTCCGCGCACGCGACTCTGGCCGACTCCATGGTGCCGTTTGGGGTGCTCTCGTGATGCTTTCGGCATCTTTACATCATCGGCCCCACCCGGTTGGATGGAGGAGGTGCCGCATGCCTCGCAGACACACTCGAGTCCAACGCAAGCGGGGCGAACAGAGAAGCCGCGCTGCCTCGCCTCCGCTCCGCCTCCGTACCCACTCGCTCCGCTGCGTATTCCCCTGCGGCCTCCGCACCACTACTCCCTTGCCAGAGTGCGTGCGCGTGCCTCTCCGCTGCTCCTGCACACTGCCCATATATCCCCAGCGCTGCGGTGCCGTGGCTGCTCTCCACCTCGTCGTCCCCTCGATCAGCCGCCTCGCCCGCACACGCACACGCGCAGGGAGGGGGCGGGGAACACGAGGAGCAGGGCAGCGGCGCGGAGACACAACGGGAAAACGGCAGAGGGGCACGCACGCGCACACGTCCATGCGGCTCTTCTCTGCATAGGGAGAGAGACGAAAACGAGAGAAATCGAAACAAGCACGCGAACGTCAAACGACGCGAAAGCACGAAAACAGAAACGGAAACACCGGCAGCATATGCGTGCGCGTGCGCGTGTGTGTGTAGAAGAGGGGGGGGGACATGCTCGGCCTGCGTCTTCGTGCCGCTGTTGTGCCTCTTCCCGCCGCGGGTGTGCCGCCAGGGGCGCGGGGTGGTGCGGAGACACCAGAGAGACGCGCCATGGCGACTACGGGGTGTGGAAGGGGCGGGGGTGGGTGACCGATGCGGCGTGGCGCGGCGCCTCCCGTCCTCCGTGCGAGGGCGTCCGTTTCTCCGCACCGCTGTCTTTGCCCTCCGTGCCCACCTCGGCCACCCGCCCCTCCTTCGCGCCCTCACATCGCCAACGGAGCACCGGGCGAGCGTCAGGGAGGCGACTCCGACACGGCAGCGAGGGCGAGGAGCTCAGGGGGGGTGTGGGCGCCAGGCGTGCGTTGCCCACCACACAGCGCAGGTCGCTGTGCACGCCACCTGCATTTGGAGGGAGGGGGAGAACGGCCCCAGAGGAAGCGCACACGCACGCACGAGAAGGCAGCGAGAGAGGTGGGCCGGCGAGGGTCAGCGGCATCCGCTCCCTCTCTCGCTGCGATCAGCTCCGCCGGCTCCTCCACGAGGGCGTCTCGGTGTGTGTGCCGCGCTGCTGTCAGGCTCGCCGGCCGCTTCCTTCACTTCACTTCCTCCTCTCAGGGCCTTGTCTACTGCGCCTACTTTCCGAGCTTATCAGAGTCCCTATCTTCGCGCCCTCACATCGCCAACGGAGCACCGGGCGAGCGTCAGGGAGGCGACTCCGACACGGCAGCGAAGGCGAGGAGCTCAGGGGGGGTGTCGGCGCCAGGCGCGCGTTGCCCACCACACAGCGCAGGTCGCCGTGCACGGCACCGGCATTTGGAGGGAGGGGGAGAACGGCCCCAGAGGAAGCGCACACGCACGCACGAGAAGGCAGCGAGAGAGGTGGGCCGGCGAGGGTCAGCGGCATCCGCTCCCTCTCTCGCTGCGATCAGCTCCGCCGGCTCCTCCACGAGGGCGTCTCGGTGTGTGTGCCGCGCTGCTGTCAGGCTCGCCGGCCGCTTCCTTCACTTCACTTCCTCCTCTCAGGGCCTTGTCTACTGCGCCTACTTTCCGAGCTTATCAGAGTCCCTATCCTGCCACGGGAGCAGCAAGAGGGCGATGTTGATGATATCCAGGCACCAGGCCACCACCAAGAGAGCGAAGCCGGCACCCAAAGTCGTAATTTCCTTCATCGCCGGGCAACCGGGGCCTTCATACTTGTTGAAGGTCACCACCATGGACGCCCAGACGATGCACAGGGTGGCGATGCCGGCAACGTTGAGCGCCAGGCAGGCCCAGCGGAGGCAGGCGCAGCAGCACAGCGCAACGAGGCCCAAGACGAACGCCGTGCCGTACACGAATATGGAGATGACAGCAAATGCCTGTGCTGCACGGAAGCGGTTGCGGCGGCCCATGCAGTTTGCCCAGAGCTCGTCCGACTTGGTGACCTCCATTCCCCTGTTGCAGGTTGACTTAAACCCCCATAGGGTGTAGCAACCTTCGTTCGGCAGTCCCTTCACCGCCATCGAAAACATGCTGAAC
>NC_018261.1:1746958-1748063 GCF_000227135.1 Leishmania donovani | reverse complement strand
CGGCAACGTTGAGCGCCAGGCAGACCCAGCGGAGGCAGGCGCAGCAGCACAGCGCAACGAGGCCCAAGACGAACGCCGTGCCGTACACGAATATGGAGATGACAGCGAATGCCTGTGCAGCGCGGAAGCGGTCGCGGCGGCCAGGGCAAAGGTCCCAAAGATTGTCGTAGGAGGCGGTGATAGTGAGGTCCGTGCAATTATTTTTCACCCCCCATAGGGTGTAGCAAATGCCGAGGTTGTGGCGACGATAAGCTTTTTTTAAGAGAAACATGCCGAGCGGCGTAGCCACCAGCACGAAGAAGAACGCGATGAACTGCAGGATGGCATAGACGAGACCCGTCACCCGCCATTCCGCTCTCTCCACACGCGAGCGAACATTTTGGTAGAGCGACGTGAGGGTGGGCATTGGGTGCAGTGATGAGGGGGTGGAGACTGCGCAAGAGAGCTGACGAGGAGAGAGGCGAGAGCGGAAGTGAGTCGGGGCTGGGCGAGGGGATGTCTGTTGTCGTTGTTGTTGCACGTGCACGCACACGGTGCCGTTCATGTGTGTGTGTGTCGTGAGAGGGGGACGGGTGTGGGGCGTGGGGTGTGGGCAGGAGTGAAAGCGGGGGAGGAGAGAGGGAGGGACAGAGAGAGAAATGCGGGGGAGAGTGGCGAGGACACAAGGGAGCAACCACACAGCAGAGTTGCTTCAGGCGATGCGGACGCAGCAGCACCACCCGTGCCGCCTACAGCACGCACACGGCTGCAGGCAATGCTTCTCAGCGCTGCCTTTCGCCAGTATAGCAGAATGAGTGCCTTTGTGCGCGCATGTGCGCTCCTGGCTCCCGTGTGCCGGTGCCCGCGTTCACGTCTGGGCTGCCCCACTCCATCACCGTGCTTCTCCGAGAGGCGCCCCTGAGGCGGGCGCGAAGGTGCACCAGGCAGAGGAGAGAGGGGGCAGATCAAGAGGCATCCATGCAGACAGGGCCTGCGCGGCCACAAGGCGCACGCGCGCACAGGTACACATATTCACGCGCACGGGCATACACGTGTGTGCACGCACAGACACGCACACATGCACACGCACATGCACATGCATCCAGAGATGTGCGGGCACACACCG
>NC_018261.1:1744727-1746347 GCF_000227135.1 Leishmania donovani | reverse complement strand
TGCAGCGCGACCGGCGCCACACGGACCCCGGTGCAGGGTCCTGCTCGAGGGCGGAGGCGGCGGCGTCTGCCGTGCAGGCCGCAGGGGCTGGTGTAGGTGCGTGCCGCATGAGCACCGAGAGGAGGTGGGCCAGCCGCAGGCCAGGGCCTTGTGAGACCCTGTCCTCCGCCTGCACGCCATGCCCCTCCCTCGGTCGCCTCAAGCCGCCGCATGCCGTAATATGGTGTGAATAATCTCCACACGGGACTCTGGCCGACTCGAAAGTGTAGTTAGACAGCCACAGCAACGAAACAAACGAAGCGAAGCGCGCAAGAGAGGCGAGGGGCCCGAGGGCCGCAGGGGACGCACACGCAGACACACTCGAGTCGAACGCAAGCGGGGCGAACAGAGAAGCAACACTGCCTTGCCTCCGCTCCGCCTCCGTACCCACTCGCTCCGCTGCGTATTCCCCTGCGGCCTCCGCGTCATCGCTCCCTTGCCAGAGTGCGTGTGCGTGCCTCTCCTCCGCTGCTCCTGCACACTCCCCATGTATCCCCAGCGCTGCGGTGCCGCGGCTGCTCTCCACCTCGTCGTCCCCTCGATCAGCCGCCCTCGCACACACACGCGCGCAGGGAGGGGGCGGGGAAGACGAGGAGCAGGGCAGCGGCACGGAGACACAACGGGAAAATGGCAGGGCGGCACGCACACGCACACGTCCATGCGGCTCTTCTCTGCATAGGGAGAGAGACGAAAACGAGAGAAATCGAAAGAAACATGCGAACGTCAAATCAAGCGATAGCACGAACAGAGAAACGAAAAAAACGGCAGCATATGCGCGTATGTGTGGAGGGGTGCGGGGGAGACTGTGCTCGGCCTGCGTCTTCGCGCCGCTGTGCTGCCTCTTCCCCTCGCGGGTGTGCCGCCAGGGGCGCGGGGGAGTCGCAGCGGCAGCGACGGGGGCCAAAGGCGGCGCGAGGGAGACACACCAGGAAGACGCGCCATCGCGACTGCGGGGTGTGGAGGGGGGCGGGCGACCGATGCAGCGTGGCGTGGCGCCTCCCGTCCTCCGTGCGAGGGCGTCCGTTTCTCCACACCGCCACGTTTGTCCTCCGTGTCCACCTCGGTCACCTGCCCCTCCTTCGCTCCCCCTCCACGCCGCCGTTTCCAGGCCTGCAGCGCACGTGTCACCGTCCCGCGTCGTCCTTCGCTCCTTCACATCGCCAACGGAGCGCCGGGCGAGCGTCAGACGGGCGACTCCGACACGGCAGCGAGGGCGAGGGGCTCAGGGGGGGGGAACGGGGCGTGGGTGGGCCTGCCGGCGCCAGGCGTGCGTTGCCCACCACACAGCGCAGGTTACCTTGCACGCGAGGAAGCCGAAAAGCCCCCCAAGCAGACGCGCGTGGGAGGACGCACACACGCGAGAGACGGCAGCGCGAGAGGTGGGGCGGCGAGAAGCAGCGACGAGAGTCCGCGTCTTCCCTCCCTTCTCGTGCAGACATCAGCTCCGCCGGATCCCCCACCCCATGGCGTCTGTACGGAGAAGCCCGCGGAGCCGAAGTAGTTTGCCCGCCACCTCCTTCACTTCAGTTCCTCCTGTCCGCCTGTTGTATATAATCCCGGATTCCCACTCTCGCCAAACTT
>NC_018261.1:1742999-1744628 GCF_000227135.1 Leishmania donovani | reverse complement strand
CATGGATGGGCTTGTCGGCGCCAGGCGCGCGTTGCCCACCACACAGCGCAGGTCGCCGTGCACGGCACCGGCATTTGGAGGGAGGGGGAGAACGGCCCCAGAGGAAGCGCACACGCACGCACGAGAAGGCAGCGAGAGAGGTGGGCCGGCGAGGGTCAGCGGCGAGGGTCAGCGGCATCCGCTCCCTCTCTCGCTGCGATCAGCTCCGCCGGCTCCTCCACGAGGGCGTCTCGGTGTGTGTGCCGCGCTGCTGTCAGGCTCGCCGGCCGCTTCCTTCACTTCACTTCCTCCTCTCCGGACCGTGTGGAGGACTCCTCCTTTGCACTGCCAAGAGAGAGGGTAGCCTCGAAGGGGAGCAGCAAGAGGGCGATGTTGATGATATCCAGGCACCAGGCCACCACCAAGAGAGCGAAGCCGGCACCCAAAGTCGTAATTTCCTTCATCGCCAGGCAACGGGGGCCCTCATACTTGTTGAAGGTCACCACCATGGACGCCCAGACGATGCACAGGGTGGCGATGCCGGCAACGTTGAGCGCCAGGCAGACCCAGCGGAGGCAGGCGCAGCAGCACAGCGCAATGAGGCCCAAGACGAACGCCGTGCCGTACACGAATATGGAGATGACAGCGAATGCCTGTGCTGCGCGGAAGCGACGGATTCGGTTAGGACAAGCCGCCCACACCGTTTCATAGGAAGTTGAGTAGCGCGTGCTGTAGCAGTCATATTTAAAGCCCCATAACGTGTAGCACATAGTGGAATGCAGGACCGAGAATTCCTTTCGGGTGCGAAACATGTCGATCGGCGTAGCCACCAGCACGAAGAAGAACGCGATGAACTGCAGGATGGCATAGACGAGACCCGTCACCCGCCATTCCGCTCTCTCCACACGCGAGCGAACATTTTGGTAGAGCGACGTGAGGGTGGGCATTGGGTGCAGTGATGAGGGGGTGGAGACTGCGCAAGAGAGCTGACGAGGAGAGAGGCGAGAGCGGAAGTGAGTCGGGGCTGGGCAAGGGGATGTCTGTTGTCGTCGTTGTTGCACGTGCACGCACACGGTGCCGTTCATGTGTGCGTGTGTGTGTGTGTCGTGAGAGAGGGACGGGTGCGGGGCGTGGGGTGTGGGCAGGAGTGAAAGCGGGGGAGAGTGTAGAGGACATGGGCACGTGGCGCTGCGAGGCGCGCACAGCGGGAGCACATGGGCCACTTCTCGGCATGCACGCAAGGCACGCACGTACGGAGAGGCGGCCGGCGGACGCGAGAAGCGCCGCAGCGGCAGCGAGGGCGCGACGGAAGCACCGCTGAAGGCATCCAAGCGGAGAGGACGGAGGGCACTGCCTGCCACGCTCCTTGACAAGCCTGGCCCCACCCTCCGACGCTCATCCCGTCTTGCACCGCCCCCTCCGTGTGGCCGCGGCAGCCAAGCAACCGCGCCGCGCACAGCGAGGTCGACATGCGAGGGAGCGCGTGTGCAGAGAGCCGGGGTTCCAGGGCCTGCCGTCCGCTGCTTCTCGGCGCTGCACACCCTCTGCCGCGTTGTCGTGGGAGTGCCTGTGATGCGCGTGCAGAGGAGGGGGAGGGTGGGCGAGGGGCCGCTGTCTACGTGTGTGCAGGAGGGCGGCAGCACAGCCCAC
>NC_018261.1:1736957-1739385 GCF_000227135.1 Leishmania donovani | reverse complement strand
CTCCTCCTTGTCATAGTCGTCGCAAAGATCCTTGATGACAGCGTGGGCGCAGCTCCCCGAAACAACCATGAAAATGCCATCGTTGTCTGCCTTCACAGAAGCAAAGCAGCTGACATCGGTGCCGCACACGATTGCGGAGATCCTGCCCTCGAGCTGCTTCAGAACATCACACACCGCACCGCAGAGGTCATCATCGACGCAGACGCAAATGGTAGGGGCCATGCTGCCGACAGCGGAAGCACAGAATGGGCAGGGAGTACGAGAGCAGAGCCTAAACCGAACGGGCAGGGGTGCCACCGCAGTACAGAGCGCGACCGCGTGAGGCGATAGGAGAGAACAAAGCGTGCTATTACGCAAGCTTAAAAAGATATACGCGAACAGTGTACCCGGTTTGAGGCATATATGAGCAGATAACGGAATCGACCGATGCTGGCGTGTGTGAACCCAACGTCACGTGGGGTGCCGGAGGTGGTGTCGCTAACGGATAGAGAGGGTCGAACAACAACAGCGAAAAAGAAAAAGAAAAGCGGAAAAGACAACCGTGTGGCAGACTACGCGCGGAAGAGATGCGATGGAGTAGGAACGAGAACGCCACCGGAGACAGGGAGGCGTAAAGACCAAGCAGAAGGAGCGGAGAGAGCCGGCGATAGAGAGAGGCTGCGCCAATCTGCAGAGGCGAAGGCACGCACACGAGGAAGATAACGAATCGACGCGAGTCCGTGCCGTTACCGTGGATGCGCCACGGCAACATGGTAATTCGTGCTCGAGCACAACAGGGCTTTAGGGCAGATACAATCGTTGACCTCTCTGAGAGTCGGGGAACCTCGCCCTCAAAGGCGTCAGCGCCCTGAATTTGGTTTGCAAAGGGCGGACATGTTGACACGGGGTTCCATACTTCGGCCATTGCCACGAACTGCATTTGATGGAAGACGCCAAGCCATGCAACCGCGCACGCACACAAACAAGCTCACATCACCGCCTGACAATCGTGATGACTTGTGCAGCGAAAGCGGCGGGATGTGGGTGAAAAAAAGCTGAACGTATTATTTCTTGTGTTGGCGGCTAAGGCTACTGATGATGCACTCTGCGCTGCTGCAGTCGCATAAGAAGGGCAGAGTGCTGGCGTCCGCTGACTTCGCGAGACTGGAGGTGTCCCGCGGCGCCAAGCGTGCTAGGAAGCGACGACGCGTCTCTGCCGATCAGCACGGCCTAGAAAAGCAAAATGTGGATGGGCGAGTCGATGCTGCGCGAAGACGTCGCACTATTGCAGGCGCTGGAGAGGTATACCTCTTGTCACGACGCTGTCGTGGCGTTATCGATGGTACATCGAAGGCTGCAAAACCCAATAAAATAAAGTTTTTCCCCATTGTGGTTTACGTAACAAAGCAAATAAAACAGGAGAGGAGGGGGGGCCAGCGGTGGGCTCAGTTGAACTTCACCTAGCATCTTATTTGTTTCCACGGAGTATATCACCGCGCAGCCTGGTATGCAGGCCTGCATTCCTGTTTAAGCAATGCATGTCACTGATCCCGGTACTGGAAGCAATGATATAGACTTACGTTGTTGTGCTGAGTGCCGAGCGCCTTACGGAGAAAATGAAGCAGAAACGAAGGAGCGATGCCCAAATCACGAAGCGCGGCCCTCCTGTTCTTCTGCTACACAGACACACGCACGCACAGACGCGAAAAATGAACTAGAGAGACAAAGCAAGGCTTGCTTGTCGAAATCAAGTGCCACTCAACTTCTGCACACGCTGCGACACCACATTCGACCTCGGTAAGCGCAGAGCACTTGAAAAAGTGAAGATGTGGTGTCGGAACTATGTCAACAAGCAATTAATAAAGAGAACGTACATTGCAAGCGCCAGGGTTCGTACCGTGCCACACACGAGTAGCATATGCACAGGAACCCAAGCACTGCAGCGCACGATGATGCGCCTAGTAGCCCTTATCCATGCACACCGTATGGGCAGAAACCGTCCCATGAGTGCTCAGCTCGTCGAAGATATCCGTGAAAATTTTCATGGTGCGCTCGATAACATCCTCCGTCAAGTTTGCGGAGTGTGCTGACAACAGCAGCTTGCTGTCAGGCAAGTCCCACAGAGGGGAGTCCTTTGGAAGCGGCTCCACATCAAACACATCGAGAGCAGCAGCACGAATAGTGCCTTTTTTGAGAGCCTCGATGATGTCAGCTTCGCACACCGACATGCCACGGCCAATGTTGATGAAGACGGCGCTCGGCTTCATCTTTGCAAAGAACGCCTTGTCGAAGAAGCGCCTCGTGTGCTCCGTGCCAGGCAGCACAGAAACGACAAAGTCGGCCTCACGGATCGACTCGTCCAGCGCGTCATTGCCGCGCACCATCACACCAAACTTGTCCGTCTTCTTGTCGCCGCTGCGACGGATGCCGGTCACCTGCATGCCCAGCG
>NC_018261.1:1735788-1736858 GCF_000227135.1 Leishmania donovani | reverse complement strand
GCAGAAGAAAATCTGTGTGTCACACCACAATTTGAGTGCCGTGTCTCTGGACAACGAGTTCACGAACAGATTGTCATCATCGACAACAGATACGAGGGATGCGACTGGCTGCGGCTCCACATCAAACACATCGAGAGCAGCAGCACGAATAGTGCCTTTTTTGAGAGCCTCGATGATGTCAGCTTCGCACACCGACATGCCACGGCCAATGTTGATGAAGACGGCGCTCGGCTTCATCTTTGCAAAGAACGCCTTGTCGAAGAAGCGCCTCGTGTGCTCCGTGCCAGGCAGCACAGAAACGACAAAGTCGGCCTCACGGATCGACTCGTCCAGCGCGTCATTGCCGCGCACCATCACACCAAACTTGTCCGTCTTCTTGTCGCCGCTGCGACGGATGCCGGTCACCTGCATGCCCAGCGCCACCGCCTTCGCGCCGCAGGCTTCGCCGATGTTGCCGTAGCCGATGATCACGAGCTTCTGCCTCCGGAGTTCAATGCTGCTGAAGGGGTCCCACTTCTTCTCATTCTTCGAGGCAGCCAAGCGCCATGGGAGGCGATTGAAGTACAGCATGCTGAATACGACGTACTCTGCAAGAACGTTGGAGCAGCAGCCCTGTGCGTTGCAGAACAGGATGCCGGAGAGCTCCTGCTTCAGCTCCGAGAGCTTGTACGCGTCGACGCCGGCAGATAGGCTGTAGATGAGCTTCACGCGACGCTCCTCCTTGTCATAGTCGTCGCAAAGATCCTTGATGACAGCGTGGGCGCAGCTCCCCGAAACAACCATGAAAATGCCATCGTTGTCTGCCTTCACAGAAGCAAAGCAGCTGACATCGGTGCCGCACACGATTGCGGAGATCCTGCCCTCGAGCTGCTTCAGAACATCACACACCGCACCGCAGAGGTCATCATCGACGCAGACGCAAATGGTAGGGGCCATGCTGCCGACAGCGGAAGCACAGAATGGGCAGGGAGTACGAGAGCAGAGCCTAAACCGAACGGGCAGGGGTGCCACCGCAGTACAGAGCGCGACCGCGTGAGGCGATAGGAGAGAACAAAGCGTGCTATTACGCA
>NC_018261.1:1731159-1733646 GCF_000227135.1 Leishmania donovani | reverse complement strand
CAGGCGGTGGCCTCGGTGAGTGCCGGACGACCTCAGGGAGGATGCTGGCCAGCCGCGGGTCAGGGCCCTTCAAGTCCCTGTGCTCTGCCTGCATGCCATGCCTCGCCCCGAGTCGCACCACGCCACCGAATCCCGTAGCAAGGGGTAAGGACTCTTCACATGGGAGTCTGGAGGACTCGGTGGTGTGATTAGGCATCGAAACAAAGAAAAGCAAAAGAAGCGACACAAGAAAGGCGAAGACATAATAAAGACACAACGCGCACAGAGACAAGCACACACACGCAGGCACGCACTCCTGTTGAAGGGTTAGCACAGCCTCTCTCTCTCGTCGTCTTCGCACACCCCGCTCGGCATTTATTCGCGCCCTTCCCTTAGCTCCCCTCTATCCTTTGGGGGCGCCGTCGCCGTTGCGCACTCACCCCCTCCCCCGTCCCCCTGCTCCGCTGTGCTGCCGTGGCCGTTCTCTTCGCCGTCTCAGCCAGCCCCTCTCGCCTGCGCACGGGGAGAGAGGCACAAGAGAAGGACAGCGGCGCGCATAAAGCGACGGGAGAGACGCACACGCACACGCACACGCAGGCAGGCCCCACGCGTCCGTGGCCTGCGGAGGACCGAGAGAAAGGGGAGCGCGGGTACCGGCACGCGGAAAAGAGCAGCAAAGCAAGTGAAGACGCGTAGCGGCGGGTGCGCACAAGAACACGAGACGAGAGGAGGAAGCAGCGGCAACATAAGGGGGGGCGGGACAGAGGGTGTGCTCGGCGGCTCTCCTGTCGCAGCGGCGCTTCTTCCTCCCTGGGAGTGCGAGGAGCGCGGGGCAGTCGCCGCAGCAAGAGAGGGGCGGCGGGGAGGGGGGCATCCGCTGAGGAAGGGGGAGGACGGTCACAAGGGCGCATGCACCGGCACACACGCGCATGCCGTGTGCGACAGCGGGGGTCGAGGGGAGGCGCGCGTCCATGCGGAAGCAGAAAGAGACACGGAAAACAGCGGAGGGCACAAACGCGACGAGGGCTCGAGAGCAACGCAAAGGGCACAGGCCTCGCCACGCACGCCCATGTCCGACGTGAGGTCGCCCTTCGTGCACCATGGAGAGCCTCCCACCCGCCACCTCGCCAGCCTCACCCTCTCTCTCCCCACTGCCCCGCCCGACACCGCAGCCCCTTACACGGCAGCAGGGGGTGCCGCCCCTCCTGCGCACCTGCGCGCGCGTCGGTGTGTGCGCGCACACGTAGGCCGTGCATGGGGCGCAAGGAACCAAGAGGAGCAAGAGCTGCAATCGCCCCTCTTTAGCGCTGCGTACGCACCTGTGTGTCGCTTCTGGGTCCGCGGACGCCGTCCTCTCTCCTCCCCGCGCCGTCCGCCCATTAGCCCGTTTGGTTCCTGCGCCCGCCACCACCACACACGTGGCACCCCGCCCCCTCCCCCCTCTCCGTTTGAGGAGTCCATGCGGCGTGCGTGAGGGCGAGGAGACAGAGACGCGGCGAGAGGGGGCGCCCCAGAGAAGTACAGGAAGCACGCGCGGCCGCGACACCGATGTACGGAGGGAGGGGGCGGACGCTGGCCACCAGTGCGGGGCGGCCTTGCGCTCACCGTCCCTCTTTCCAGCGCGTCCGTCTCTTCCTCGCCCGTTCTCGTCGTCGGCCTTCCCTCGCCCTCGCAGCCGTGCACCCTCGCTTGCACACCTCAATGCTCCGGCCGGCGACGCCCGTGCCACCCCCTCGCTTCCCCGCTCGCCCTCTCGTCTCGCCAAGGCTGCGTCCGCCGAGCGTGCGGGGGAGAGGGGGGGGGGCCTGCTTCAACAAGGCAGCGAGGGCGACCGCTCAGAGGGGGGAGGGAGGGGTCATCGGTGGGCGGGTCGCCGTCAAGGGTGCGCTGCCCACCACAACGCGCAGACCGCTGCGCAGGTCAGCAGAAAAGGCAACAGCGAGGCGAGAGGCGGAAAGCTCAACAAGCGGCACACGCACGAGAAGACGAAGACAGGCGAGGGAGAAACCATGAACACGTCAGCAAGTGCCCGCATACGCCGCACTGGCACTCGACAGCAATGCAGCACGACGGGAAACGGAGAAAGAGACGCGGAAGCGCAGAAAGCGAGAGCGGCTCCTCGGCATGTGCATGCCAGGGCGTGCCTGCACGTCTGCACCCCCTCGGCAGCGCGTGCGGCGCACCTCACGCGCACGCACGAGAGGGCAGCGAGCAGCAGACGGAGAGCTGCCGGCGAAGGGCAGGGGCGAGTATCCGCAGCCCTCGCTCCCTCCCTCTGGCACGCTGACATCAGCTCCGCCGGCTCCTCCACGAGCGCGTCGTCGCGAAGCTGCCGCGCGGCTAGCAACACCGCCCCTCCGCCTCCTGCGGCTCCCTTCCGCCTACTCAAGAGGTATATATTCGTTTGAGTTTGCACTCTCAACGGAGTCCTTTGTGCGAGCCGGGAAGAACAAGAAGACGATGTCGACGAGATCCAGGACCCAGGCCACCAACAGGAGAAAGAAGCCG
>NC_018261.1:1730174-1731060 GCF_000227135.1 Leishmania donovani | reverse complement strand
ACCCAGGCCACCAACAGGAGAAAGAAGCCGACACTAAGCTGATAGTTCAGCTTTAGTGCACGGCAGAAAGGGCCCTCATCGCGAACATAGGCCACCAACATAGCCCCCCAGGTGATGCCCACAGAGCAGAAGCCGACGATGTTGAGCGTCAGGCATACCCAGCGGGCGAAAGACCAGTAGTACAGCATAATGAAGCCAAACACGAACGCCGCGCCGTAAAGTAAGATTGAGATGACAGCCAATGCCTGTGCGGCGCGGAAAAGCTGGCTTCGAGTGGGACACGTCAGAAAATACGTGTCTGATAAGGAGTGGGACACGTCAGAAAATACGTGTCTGATAAGACTGTGTATTCCGTGCTCCGACACGTCAGCTTAAAGCCCCACAACGTCACGCATGGGGAAAACGTATGTTCGTCTTTCGAATTTTTAATAAAAATCTCCAGCGGCGTACCGATCAGCACGGAAAGGAACGCGATGAGCTGGAGGATCGCGTAGACAAAAATGCCGGTAGGGAAGGCCATCTCCGAAAACAAGCGAAAAAACCCGAAAACGGTGAAGTAGAGGCTTTCATGAGAGCGAACCACAGGGGAGTCGAGATGGCGCGACAGAGCTGGAGAGGAGGGCGGAGGGCGGAGGGCGGCGAATGGGAGAGAGCCAAGGAGAGCCTCTTGACAGCGTACACGCACGCACAAGTACACGCATATGCATATATATGCATGCATTGTTGTTGTCGCACGTGCACGTACGCGTTGTCGGTGTTCGTTCGTTTGTGCGCGTGCGTTGTGAGAGGGGGCAGACGGATGGGCGACGCGAGCAAAGAGTGAAAGGAGGCGAGGAGAGAGGGAGTGATTGGGCGGAGGCAGTGGTGAGGAGACATGCAAGTGAGA
>NC_018261.1:1729128-1729245 GCF_000227135.1 Leishmania donovani | reverse complement strand
GGCCATGCTGAGCGACGCGATGGGCACCCCTCCACGGTGAGATGGCACAGACGACGGTCGCACACGCCAGCGCCACAGCGTCGCCGCACACCTCGCGCCCCCGCTTCACGCAGAGCG
>NC_018261.1:1727248-1728426 GCF_000227135.1 Leishmania donovani | reverse complement strand
GAGAGCGGCTCCTCGGCATGTGCATGCCAGGGCGTGCCTGCACGTCTGCACCCCCTCGGCAGCGCGTGCGGCGCACCTCACGCGCACGCACGAGAGGGCAGCGAGCAGCAGACGGAGAGCTGCCGGCGAAGGGCAGGGGCGAGTATCCGCAGCCCTCGCTCCCTCCCTCTGGCACGCTGACATCAGCTCCGCCGGCTCCTCCACGAGCGCGTCGTCGCGAAGCTGCCGCGCGGCTAGCAACACCGCCCCTCCGCCTCCTGCGGCTCCCTTCCGCCTACTCAAGAGGTATATATTCGTTTGAGTTTGCACTCTCAACGGAGTCCTTTGTGTGAGCTGGTAACAACAAGAAGACGATGTCGACGAGATCCAGGACCCAGGCCACCAACAGGAGAAAGAAGCCGTAGCCAAACTTGTAGTTGTTCTTCAGAGGAGGGCAAAGTGGGCCGTCACCCTTGTTGAACTCCGTCACCATAAGGCCCCAGGTGATGCCCAACGTTAAGAGGCCAACGACGTTGAGCGCCAGGCATACCCAGCGGAGCAAAGAGCAGCTGAACAGCATAATGACGCCCAAGACGAAGGCCGCGCAGTACACCATGATGGAGATGACAGCCAACGCCTCAGCCATGCGGAAACGATTGCGTCGGTTGTGGCACCGGTTCCACCTTGTGTCCGTCGAGTCGACGTACACGATGCTATCGCACATCACCTTATATCCCCATAAGGTCACGCACGGCCTTTTGTCAAAAATGTTCAAGTCACCACGAAACATGTCCAGCGGCGTACCGATCAGCACGGAAAGGAACGCGATGAGCTGGAGGATCGCGTAGACGAGAAAGTTGAACTTGCACCCCATCTTCGAAACCTCGCGCCGAAATGCTGAGAAAGGTGAAGCGGAGGTGCACAGCAGAGCGAACCACAGGGGAGTCGAGATGGCGCGACAGAGCTGGAGAGGAGGGCGGAGGGCGGAGGGCGGCGAATGGGAGAGAGCCAAGGAGAGCCTCTTGACAGCGTACACGCACGCACAAGTACACGCATATGCATATATATGCATGCATTGTTGTTGTCGCACGTGCACGTACGCGTTGTCGGTGTTCGTTCGTTTGTGCGCGTGCGTTGTGAGAGGGGGCAGACGGATGGGCGACGCGAGCAAAGAGTGAAAGGAGGCGAGGAGAGAGGGA
>NC_018261.1:1726168-1727109 GCF_000227135.1 Leishmania donovani | reverse complement strand
CACCGCCACGGCAGCGAAGGGGAGACAGAAGCGCACGAGGCGGCGACCAAGCGGAGAGAACAGAGGGCACTGCTTGCCACCCTCCGGGCAGCCCCTCCCGCGCCCCTCACCGCATGTCCTCGCCACACCCCTCGCGCCGCGCACAGCGAGGACGAGGGGAAGAGAGCGCAAAGACCCGCAGTCGCACAGCCTACCGCCTGGAGCCGCTTGCTGCGTTTTTCTCTGGTCGGCGTTGTCCTAGGAGCGCTTGCGCGAGGCCGATGGGCACGTGTGTGCAGGGGGGGGGTGCGGGGGGTGCCCTCGGTGTCTGTGCGGACGGGATGCAGCACCGCCCATCCACGCACCGCCGCGGCCCTGCACCACAAAAAAAAGGAACATCACCAAAGAGCAGGGGATGCGAGCAGCAGCGACCCCGTGTGCGCCCCATGGGGCGAGGAGGGCGGCGGTGCCAGTCGCAGCACGCGAGGGTGCACCTACATCAGTGCACACTCCCATCCACCCGACACCCACGCGCTCGCGCAGATCCACCACCCGCCCTTCCCCATCACCTCCTCATCTCACCGCGCGCCTGCGGCCAGCAGCACCGGGAGGCGGAGTGGAAAAGCTTGTGGTGGAACACGCACACGTCCTGTGCGGGATCGTGCAACGCAGTGCGCCCCCAGCGCCGCACCGACCTCAGCAGCTTCTCATCCGTGCGCCTTCCCGCCGAGACGCGGCATTCATGCACCGCGGCAAACAACTCGTCCACGGCGTGCTGCGTCTACGCGAGCGCCCGCTCGCGGCGGCGCACGGCAATCATGCGCAGGCCGAGGCGCCGCACCCCAGCGGCGGCCATGCTGAGCGACGCGATGGGCACCCCTCCACGGTGAGATGGCACAGACTCCTCATCTCACCGCGCGCCTGCGGCCAGCAGCACCGGGAGGCGGAGTGGAAAAGCTTGT
>NC_018261.1:1723882-1726069 GCF_000227135.1 Leishmania donovani | reverse complement strand
CGGAGTGGAAAAGCTTGTGGTGGAACACGCACACGTCCTGTGCGGGATCGTGCAACGCAGTGCGCCCCCAGCGCCGCACCGACCTCAGCAGCTTCTCATCCGTGCGCCTTCCCGCCGAGACGCGGCATTCATGCACCGCGGCAAACAACTCGTCCACGGCGTGCTGCGTCTACGCGAGCGCCCGCTCGCGGCGGCGCACGGCAATCATGCGCAGGCCGAGGCGCCGCACCCCAGCGGCGGCCATGCTGAGCGACGCGATGGGCACCCCTCCACGGTGAGATGGCACAGACGACGGTCGCACACGCCAGCGCCACAGCGTCGCCGCACACCTCGCGCCCCCGCTTCACGCAGAGCGATTCGCGTTGGTTCGCCGATGCGGCACGTAGCTCTTGAAAATCCTCAAACAGAACGTGATGACGCCTCTCTGAGGTGCAGCCGCACGTAAACGGTTGGCGGCGTCGCGGCTTCATCGCGTGCAGGCCATGGCGGCATACTGTGTCGCCCATTTCATGCACGCGGCCGGCTATCGGCGACCCAGCAACAAAAATAAGAAACGCAAGTTATTGAAAGACAGCCTCCTTGCACCTTGGAGAAACCCCAAAAATAAGTGAGCACGAGCCATCACAACTCCGGCACTGAGCCGCAGTCATCGCAAGAAAGTTCTGGCCATTCCATTGCCACAGGTCTAGCTCACGCCGCACGCAGCTTCCCGACAGTTTTTCCTCCAAGGCAGACGACCTTCGCATTGCGCCGGAACATTACCCATGCAACACTTGGTGGGGGGAGCGACGCCAGCTTCGTCACGGTTGACAGTGACGTTCAACCAGCATGTCGCCTGAGTCACCAGCCCCGCTGCCTGTCTCACAGCTCCACACGTGCCTGCAATCTGCATGCGGCCTGCACACACATCGACTCGCACATGCCTAGCACGTCGCGCGGCGTTGCAGGGGGCCACCAGCCAACCGTGCTGCCACCACCTGCATCGCTTCAGGGCGTAACGCTTCACGCCACTGGCACAGCTCCCAGCCGGTAGGCCCTCCCGCCAGCGGCGCCCAACACGGCTGAGGACATGAGCCCTTCAGGCATGGACCCCTGGGAAAGCGACGCCTTCCAGCCCGCGACTCCACCAACGTTGCACAGCACGCAGAGCCACGGCGAGCAGTCCAGCCAGACACCGACCACGTATCCCTCCGCGACCGCAGCATAAGCCGTCTCCTCATCAGACCCTCCTCCTCACCCAGCGCGAGAGGACGCAGTCGGCCACGCAGCTGCGGCATCCGCAGCCCTCAATCATGTCGCCTGTTCTGAGCGCTGCGGCACCTTCCTCCGACACGATCGCCGAGCTCTGTGGGACCGGAACACCGCGCAGGTCGCGCACGCAGCAGTCTCCACAGTGGCACGGAACCACGTCAGCGGTGGCTAGTGCGCTCAACAAGGCACTTCATCCAGCCAGTATCCATATAGGGTCCCACCTGCAGCACATCGCCATCGGTACAGTGCGTGAGGCCATCGGAGAAGTGCAAACGTCACGGAAAAAAAAAGAATGCCTCGGCCCAGGCGGGCAGCGCGTCCAGGCTCCTGCTCGAGGGCGGAAGCGGTGACGTCAGTCGTGTGGGTAACAGGCGGTGGCCTCGGTGAGTGCCGGACGACCTCAGGGAGGATGCTGGCCAGCCGCGGGTCAGGGCCCTTCGAGACCCTGTGCTCTGCCTGCATGCCATGCCTCGCCCCGAGTTGCACCACGCCACCGAATCCCGTAGCAAGGGGTAAGGACTCTTCACATGGGAGTCTGGAGGACTCGGTGGTGTGATTAGGCATCGAAACAAAGAAAAGCAAAAGAAGCGACACAAGAAAGGCGAAGACATAATAAAGACACAACGCGCACAGAGACAAGCACACACACGCAGGCACGCACTCCTGTCGAAGGGCTAGCCCCCTATCCTTTGGGGGCGCCGTCGCCGTTGCGCACTCACCCCCTCCCCCGTCCCCCTGCTCCGCTGTGCTGCCGTGGCCGTTCTCTTCGCCGTCTCAGCCAGCCCCTCTCGCCTGCGCACGGGGAGAGAGGCACAAGAGAAGGACAGCGGCGCGCATAAAGCGACGGGAGAGACGCACACGCACACGCACACGCAGGCAGGCCCCACGCGTCCGTGGCCTGCGGAGGACCGAGAGAAAGGGGAGCGCGGGTACCGG
>NC_018261.1:1719936-1722755 GCF_000227135.1 Leishmania donovani | reverse complement strand
GGCGGGCCCGCGGCGTGTGGAGCTCCACCCGATCACCGAACTGCGCCGTCGGGTCCTCCAGACTCCCATGTGGAGGGTCGCCGCATCACATTGTGGAATGCCGCGGCCTGAGGCGCCTTCCTGCTCGAGCTCACCCGGCATGTACGCCGGCCACCCACCTCTTTCCTCCCCCTACCGTGTTACCCGCGGCACGGACACCCCCGCCACTGCCGTGGAGCAGGGCCCTGGACGCGGCCCGGTGCAACTGCAGCCGGCCCGCCCTCGACGACCAGGATGTGGGCGTCGCGCGACAATGGCCGGGTGAGCTGTAATTGTGGGTGCTCGGGTAGGGGTGAATATATATATATATTCGTATGTTGGCCGCTGCGTGCAATGTGAACATGAGAAGACCTTGTGCTGTATTTCCAAGCATGGCTGTGAGTTGGCGGCGCTTGTCGGTTGATATACCTATATATGCACTGTGCCGCAGATGATGTCTTCGGTGTAACGTTTTTTTTTCCGCTTGTGTCCGCGGGTTACGATTTTGTGGGGTGTTTGAATAGCTTCACTGTTCTCCTGGATTTTGCTATGTTCGTGACTGGGCGATAGCCCTGTGTGTGTGTGTGTGTGTCGGCGACTTAGTGCAGTATATATATATATATGCATTTTTTAGTCTCCCCCTCGCTCATCTCTCTCGAGCCTGCGAAGCTCCCGTGCCCATTCACTTCTTTGTGCTGTGCATGTGTGTGTGTGTGGGGGGGGGTGCTGCTTCGTTGTTGAGAAAGGCGAGATGAACAGTCGTGCGCAGATGCTTGTATGCATTCCCCTCCCCTTTCCCCACCTTTTTTTACATGTGATGGCTGTTTTACGCTTTCGCGCGTGTTCTCGCGGTTGACCAAGCGACCTTTAAAAGTTTAGAACAATGGCGAAGGTGAAAATGCGTAAGGCTCCTTGCAATCGTGAGGGGGCCTTCTTTAGCAAGACGCTGCCGTTGATACTGTCTGCTTGCGTGACGTCATGCATGACTCGCCTCTAGCGCGCACAATCGTCGATGTCGTTTTTTTCTGCAGGGATGTCGGGACTACAGTGGCAGCGCCGTCTAATGGTTCGCTCCTGGATGTGTGCACGCCATTAAAAAGTGTGAGAGAAAAGGCGTTTCGCACGTCACGAGATGCCCTCAGAACCTACCTGCAACCGACCTGGCAAGCAACAACGAAAAGGTGAAAATACCAGTGTTTTGCACTGCTACCAACTGTGCTTCGCCTTCTCTTTCTACTTTTTCCTATCTCTCTGCGCACATCACGTGTATCCTTCGGTTTCGCGGCACCAATCCAGCTTCATCGTCTTTCATCACGGATGTACTCTATCAAATCCATGCTGCTCGGCACATCGGAGACTCTCAGGTTTGTAGCCCACCCTTTCTCTCTATATAGCCTGGGCACAAGCGGCTATTGAGGCTAGAAGAGTTTGTCCTGTTCTGATCACCTGCTCATCCTGTTCGTGCGCTAAAGCTACACTCCAGCTGTAGAGAAGTGAACCGTTTCTCTTCTTTTGTTGGCAGAACTACCCCGGCACGCAGAGGGCCTCAGACAATGCTCCCTCCAGGAGTGTTTGCGCAGCACATTCGGTGAGCAGCACATGACGTACATCGGCGAAACGTCAGCTACGCAGTGTGAGCTGACAGTGTCTGTTCGGCTACGTGCACTACCAAAGCGGCGTGAGAACGATCGGGCCGTGCTCTGGGCCTGTCCGAGCTGCGGTTTTCCCTGTCTGTGTGTGCGCGCGCGTTTTCTGCTTTGTGGCTGTGTGTGTGTGTGTATGCCTGCACCGTTTATGATGATAAAGTCCTCTCTACTACTGCTAGCGTCCGATGCGTCGCTGACGATCACCGTTTGAACTTCATCTTTCGCTCCGATCTGAGGGCGCACTTGCCTTGTCTGTGTGTGTGTGTGCGTGTGCCTAGGTGTGGCGCTGGCCGCTGCCGTATGACGTCACCCCAACCGCTGCTCATACGTCGTTGCCCATCGTATAGCGGTGATATTTGTGGACGGAGATGGCGCGCGAGTGCATGCTGGTGTGTGCGTGCGCGCTCTGCTGCGGGTAGCGCGCGGGTGCGTGAGTGTTGCTGCTCCGCCTCGCTGGTGCATCTTTCGTGTGGTGGGGTCGCTCTCCGACGGGACGCGTCTCTGGTGAGCTCGAAACTCTTATCGCACTGCTAGACTCGAAGCGTGTGCCAGTGGGGACTGCTGCTGTTGGCGCGTGCGCCTGGCTGCTAGGCCTGTGTATCTGTCTTTCTCTCGCTCTCTTGTGTGTCCCGCCGTGTGCGCCGCGTGATGCCATGCAGGTATGCTCCTTTGCCGTAGCGCTCCGGCGCTGTGCCGACAGACATACCACACTCTATCCCAATGCTTAATTCACTTCAGCTGAGGGCGCCACTCGGTGGCAATGTCGGACAGTCTGTGTGTGTGTGTGTGTGTGCTGTGCGCACCAGGGAATGGCGGCTGTGGTGGGCCTCGCACTTGTTGGCGGAGGACGGGTCTTCCCCGGATGAAAGCGACGCATCAAAGATAACATTTTCCCTTTGCTGCCTGTGGCGCGAACCGCAGCACTGCGGTCTTGCCGTAGGAGCCGCAGTACGCGCAGGGTGCGAGGCAATGTGCCTCTCTGCACGAACGCATCACTGCCAAGGATCGCTCCGATGTTCCCGTTTCCTTCTCTGCGCTCTCGTAGTGTGGGATCTTCGAACTCTCTGCACATCTTGCGAAGCGGAGCCTCTCTTGATTTTTTTTTTGCGATTGAGCGAGAATATCTATCCGGTAAAAACTCAAGACGCCGATTTG
>NC_018261.1:1709375-1719837 GCF_000227135.1 Leishmania donovani | reverse complement strand
GCGGCTGTGGTGGGCCTCGCACTTGTTGGCGGAGGACGGGTCTTCCCCGGATGAAAGCGACGCATCAAAGATAACATTTTCCCTTTGCTGCCTGTGGCGCGAACCGCAGCACTGCGGTCTTGCCGTAGGAGCCGCAGTACGCGCAGGGTGCGAGGCAATGTGCCTCTCTGCACGAACGCATCACTGCCAAGGATCGCTCATGTGCACAGTGTACCTATCTCTCTCTCCCTGGAAACACGCACACACACAATTCAAAAAATGTCTACGACGCGTTTTACGGGTTTTGTTGTTTGGTCACGCTCGTTATACTTCTTGCTCGCCGGTAACTGTACATGCTCCCTCTGTGTCGATGCGTGGCGGTGCCTCTTGTGGCATTGACGTAGGCAGACCTCAAGCGGGCACGGCCATGTGCCGGTGACTGCTCCTTCCACGCTTCCGTTGCATCTCTGCTCCGTTTTGGCGCTTTGTCCGACGACGTGTGCACGGCCTTTGCCCCTCCCCTCCCACCCCGCCCTCTTCCTTTGACCGCACGTTAGCCTCCACACACACACTCACGCGCGCGCGCACGCACAGGAAGTAGTGAAGAGTGCGAGGAGAAGTGCATGCTCTCAAGTGACGCGATCAGATACGTGCGCCTTGCCCCTTTCCGCGTGCGCTCTCCTCCCCCATTGAATGAATTTTGAGAATGCCGTCGACGCCCGCTGCTGGTGCGCTTCCTGTGACGAAGGATGTCGTGTCCATCGTCTTTGGGCCGGTCAAGGAGTACAGTAAGCTCTCCGCGCAACTTCCGCTGGACGACTACGATTATCACATTGCTTTTCCGGGATTCCGCAAGCACATTCACGATGATAGTGAGACTCTGGTCGCGCTCATGGATGCGTGTACGCAGATGCTTCCAAAGCGGCGGCGCACCAGTCTCTCCGCGGAAGCGGATCCGCGCAGCGGCGCCTTGCACCTGCTCGAGACAGACCGCACCACGGTTATGGAGGCAGTCGACTCGCTGCTAGAAAGCGTCGACTCTCTTCTGGACGAGGTGAAGGGGCGTAGGCTGGACGCACAGGAGCAGCTCTCCGTCACGTTCGGCTCTGAGCTGGCGGCGTCGCAGAATCGGGAGGGAGGTGTTGTTGTTGCGGATGCGGCTAGCGCGCGCGCAGGTGTCCTGCGTCTGGCCCACATCCGGCGCCCACAGTTGCTTTTCGACACCCCGGTGGACAATTCCGCGGCGCCGTTTGTGCCGTACTACTATGACGCATCTGGGCAATCTCACGTTGGGGTAGCTGGCCAGCACCCTTTCGAGTCTGTTATCAAGGCCTTTTCCATCCCAGAGTCTCAGATGCTCCCGCGGGCGGAGGTGCCGCCGGTGCCGCTGGACGCCTGCCCGCTCACGTTTGTGGACACGTCTGTGGCGATGCAAGCGATGATCGCGAAGCTGTTGCTGGCGAGCGAGATTGCTGTGGACTTAGAGCACCACGACTTCTACAGTTATCAAGGCTTCACGTGCCTCATGCAAATCAGCACACGCGAGGAGGACTTTATCGTGGACTGCCTGAAGCTCCGCTCTTCGATGGGGGCGCTGGCGCCGGTGTTCCTGAACCCGTCGATTCTTAAAGTGCTGCACGGCGCGCGAGAAGATATTCGGTGGCTGCAGAAGGACTTCTCCCTCTACGTGGTGAACTTCTTCGACACCGGCGTGGCGCTGCAGACGCTGCATATGCCGCACAGTCTCGCCTTTGCCGTCGATCACTTCTGCCAGGTTAAATTGAATAAGAAGTACCAAACGGCGGACTGGCGTGTGCGGCCGCTGTCGGCGGAGATGGTGCACTACGCGCGCCAAGACACGCACTTTCTCCTCTATGTTTATGACCGACTGAAGGCGCTGCTCTTGAACAGCGAGGGCCGCGCCAGTATCGGCAGCCTGCTCGTGCACGTGTACAACGAGAGCAAGCAGCTTTCTCTACAGATCTACGAGAAGCCGAGCGTGGTGCCTGAGGAGACGTACAAGATAGCACTCGGCCGCAGTCTCAGTGGGCTGAACAAGGTACAAGAGAAGGTCGCGCGCGACGTCTTCAACTGGCGGGACTCGGCGGCGCGTGAGGTGGATGATTCGCCCACGGCTGTGCTGCACCTCTCCTCGGTGCTCTCCATTGCCTCTAAACTGCCAACGACGGCGAAGGCGTTGCTGCGATGCTGCGCTCCAGCCACGGCGGTCGTGCGCGACAACGTCGCCCTCCTCGTGGACTTGGTCAAGGACGCCGTGGCGAGTGGCGAGGATGACGTGGCGGCGAACGTGCGCCTGGCGCTGACTAAAGGAGAATCAGCCACGGATCGGGAAGCTAGAGCGATGACGGCAGCTACCAAGGAGTGGAACTTCTATCGCTCCCTCTGCCCCATGGGTGTGCACCGGCCCATGACGGGAACCCTTCCTTCCTTGGCCAGTGTGGCGAAGACCTTGGCACCAACCGAGGTGTCGCAGGAGGAGCGCTCCGCCCTTCTCTCGCATACGACGCCGTCACCGTGGTTCACCGCGATGCAAGCCCTGTCACGTGTCCTCGCCGCCCGTCCTCCTCAGCACGTCGACCTTCCAGGCGCGGATGTGTTTGCCGCCCGTCAGGCAGCTGCAGCAGCTGCTGCAGTCTCCGTAGCAGCGGCCCAGGCCTCCAAAACGGCTGGAGAGGAGCACGAGGAGAGCGGCGCAGTCGCCAACAGCCGCAGTTGCAGCGTCAGCGAAACGTCTCAGAAGGCTGAAGAGGACGAATCGACGGCGGACGCCACCACCGCTGCACCGGATGCCGAGATGATGTCGGAATCCATCATACCTCTCGACAAGGGGGCCTTCTCCATCAAGCAGGAGTACGGTATCGGGGCCAAAGCACAAGCCAAAAAGGGTGGCAAAGGAAAGAAATGGCCGAAGAAGTAGTTTGCGCATCGTGGACTTGGCCGCTTGCTTCCATCAAAACTGCGACCGAGCGCGTTTGAAACAAATAGTGCACACTAAGCCACCGCAGCTGCGTGACGGTCGGGGTTCTCCGCCACGCGTTTCCTTTCCGCTCTCCTCTTTGCGTGCCGCATGGATGTGTGGCTTCAGTCATGTGTGCTAAGGGCGCCATATGCGGCTCTGTCACGTAAAACAGCAAAGGAACAAGGGAAAGGAATCACATCCGACATTAAACACGAAGACGTAAGAAAAAAAAGAGAAGCAAGAGCGACAGAGCCGTTAAACGCAAACAACAACAAAAAAGAGGAACCGCACGCGGACATCAGCGTCTGCGTGCACGTATCGGTGCAACTCACACGCAAGCAAATGCGCAAAGACGAACGCGGAACACACCGAGGAGGCTGCACGGCTCCATCTTTGACTCGAACTGCTGCAAAACGGTGTCTTTGAGGCGGAGCGCGCTGTCGCGGCGAAACGCCACCGTGACTTTCGTCCTACGCCATTCTAGCTCTCAGCGGCGAGGGAGCGGAAAGCTCTTGTGCCTCTGATGGCCTGACAGCACTGCGTAGTAGCAAAGTTGTCCCCCATTTCTCTGGCTGGAACGCTGAAAACGGCGCTTGCGTGTGTACCTTTCTCTCTTCTCTCTCCTACGAAACTCACGGTGCTCATGGGGTAACCCTTTCCCTCCCTGATTTCTCGTGCCTCTGTTGGTAACTGAGCAGGTGGTCTACTCCATCGCAGCACGGTGGACTTGTCCAGTCGCTTCGCCACACAAGAGTTTCGATGTAAGTTTGTGTGTTTTTGTGTGTGCGTCTTCGGAGTCGGCTTCCGTGTGGAGGCAACGTCTTGATTGCAACGAAACCAAGGAAAGCGCACAGACAGGCCGCTTTGTTTCGCTGTGGGTGGGGTGGCCTTGGAAAAGGGGAAGGTTAATCTGCTCAGATCATATTCAAGCAAGCGCACACATAGAAGGCCGACACACACCTCACACTCAAGCACTCACGCACTCTCACCTCTTGGCCTCATTGCCATTCGCTTTCTCTCTTCTTCCTCCTCACGGAGGCTCGCGTCGCTCTCGTTGCCGCGAATATTGTTCTGGTGCTCTTATTCCCCATAGCTTCGCCAGAAGGCCCTCCTCCCTGGTGCTCGGTCGGTGTGTCTTTGCGGGGCAGCTTCTTTTGGGATCCTCTTTTGTTTTCGGTGGTGTGATCGTTCACGTCCTCGCCGCCTTTCCTCCTTTCTCCCTCATTTGTGACACCCACACCCACTCGCACGCGCACGCACTTTCTCTACATCACCTTTTTTGTTGTTGTTTTTTGGTACAGTTTTTCTTCTCGTCTCGCTCGTACGTGCCACGGCCTTCATCGGACCTGTACACCGTACGTGTGTGTGTGTATGTGTGCTTGTGGTCACGTTCGTGTAGTTCTCGGTTTCCTCCGCATCGTCACCTCCTCTTTTCTCATGTGCTCGGCGAGGGGCGTCGTTCATCTCTGCGCCGTTTTTCTTCTCGGTTTTCCCTTGCACGTATTTTTGCCGTCTCTCGTTCTCTGGAGTTGTTCTCTTGCGCAAACGCACGCATAGCACGTAAGAGGGAGTATGCCCCTTAATCGAGAGCTGTTGGCGTCCGTGAAGCTGGAGCCCATGAGTGACTCGGACTGGGTGGAGGAGGGACATGATAAAACGAATGACGGTCGCTCAGCCGGCGCGGACGGCTCCGTGCACCCCGCCTCTGACGCCGACGAGAGTGAGGACCAAAACGCAGCCACCAAGAATGTGATTCACTGTCTGAAAATAGCGCTAGAACGTGGCATCACGAGTATCTCGCTGCCCGAGAAGCAGCGGCCGTTAAACCCGCAGAAGGACTTCTCGATCGAGTCCACCATGCACTTCAGCGCGTCTCGGCCCGCCAAGGGGATTACCTGCTGCGGCGCCCAAGCCACAGGTGTGAAGAAGGCGCGCAACCCGCAGATGAGAGATGCCCGCTCGTCCATAATCGGTGGTGTCTATCGGCAAGCAAACCGTCCACGGAATGATATGTCGCAGATTCTCTCCACAGACAATGCCATTTTGAACTCCGACGGCGACATGGACCGGGACTACGGCGGTTTGGCGACTTCTGGTGCAAACTTCGATACATCTGTCGCACGCGCGCGCCGTGCCCACCGCTCACTGACAAGGACGCAGACGCTGGCGGACTTCTCGTCGGATGATGAGGACGACGAAGACGAGGAGAACATGCCACCGGTGAGCTTTACCTTTACAGATTTCTCGCCCATGTGCTACCGCCACATCCGCGAGTTCTTCAACGTAGATCCAAAGGCGTACTGCGATGTGCTGCGCAACAGCCGCTGGCACAGCATCCCAACGCCAGGCAAGTCGGCTGCGCAACTTTTTTTCTGCGGTCGCGATTGGGTGATCAAGACAATGACGGAGCAGGAGAGCGACTTTCTGCGCAAGATCCTGCACCGGTATTATTATCACGTGCGCGACAACCCTTTCACCTTGCTCCCACACTTCGTGGGCCACCATCGCCTTCGCATCGGCACGAAAACGCAAAACTTCATCATTATGCAAAACGTCTTTGCCACCACCAACACGATCCATGAGAAGTTCGACCTGAAGGGCAGCACCATCGGCCGCTTTGCCTCGGACGCTGAGAAGCGCCGGACAACGTTTACGCAGAAGGACCTCGATATAAACAGCCCGATGCATATTGGCCCGGAGCGGCGGAATCTGTTGATCGAGCAAATCAAGAAGGATTGCGAGTTTCTGAAGCGATCCATGATCATGGACTACTCATTCCTGGTTGGCATACACGTGTTGCCGTCGGTGGGGGACACCTTGTCCTCCGCGACCTCTGGAGGGTCGCTAGGGATGCTGACACGCAGTGTAACGGACGGCACACTGCGCACAAACCCGGGTCTGGGGTACACCATGGGAGGGGAGCGGCCAGATAATTCCGGGGCTGATGGCTCTGAATTCTCGCGCAACGGGTCCAGGCTGGACGGCCGCTGCTTCACGGCTGATCAGGGGGGCATGATGAGCAACAAGGTGCCTGGGCTGCGACAGGAGATATACTACATCGGCATCATTGACATTTTGCAGGAGTACAACGCGCGTAAAGCGCTCGAGAATGTTGTGTGGGGGTCCTTGTACGATCGAAAGCGCATCTCGTGCGTCCACCCGAACGACTACGCAGGACGATTCATCGCGTTCATGTCATCCATCATTGTCTAGCACAGCCTCGTAGCTGCACCCGGGGGCACGCGGCGAGTCAGCGGCAGAGTGGAATACGAATGTGGGCGATACCGAAAAGCATGTCGGTGCCGTGCCTGGCACCGTGCGGTTCATGGCCATTGTGCACGGTAATGGAAATCTGTCACTCTGTCTCTCTGTGTGTTTGTGCCTGTTTCGGTTCACATCTCCGCCACGGCGTGTGCGAGCGCGGGCCAGAGAACAACAACAAAACGAAAAGGCTGGCCACCTCTGCGGTTTTTTGCCGGCACCGAGGCACGCGCAGACGCGTGCAAACGCATGAGTGCGTGAAAAGAAGCACCACAACCTGTACTGTACTGTATTTGTCCTCTCTTTGAGTGCCTCGTGAGCGGGATGCGCTTGCTTGCTTGCTTCCAGCACCCTCCCCTCCCCACTCGTCTGGAGTGGTTTTGTCGGCTCGGCCCGGACCAACTAGAGAGCGAAGATGGTAAGGGCAACGACGAAGATAAAAAGCTTCCGAGCCCCACTCTTGTGCACCTCTTTGCCAACACCTCTTCCCTTTCTCGTGTGCCTTGGCCATTTTGTGTTTTTGTGGTGGCGTTCATTCTGCTGTAACACAGAGCGGAACCCCAGGCTGTACCCACGAGTAGGCCCCGGAACAAGCGCGGCGGCACCTGACTTTGGTGAAGCATCTTGCTCTACCCTTCTTTTGGCTGCTTTTGCAACGGATGCGCTCATTTTCCCACGTGCTTGTGGCTGTGGTGTAACTGAGAGACATCGCTCGTCGCATCGATGGGCCTACGGAGGCGCTCTCTACTCGTCGCCGCACCTTTAGTGCGTACGCTTCTTTTCATTCCGTCACTCTCTCTCTTTCTCCCACATCCTCTGCATTGTCATTTGCATGACGCTCCCGTCGCTATAACTGATCCTTTTCTTGGGCATGGCAACTTAGCGAACTCACACCGTCCGTCCACGCCCCTGCTTCTTTTCCGTTGCATACCACTGGGGAACACATACAGGTGTGTATCGGTTCCTGCCCAACGCACCTGTCAGCACATGTAGCTGCCTTCTCACCCCGCAGTCACGCTGTACTCCATAGATCATCTGTGAGCCACATTCAATCACCGACACACACACACACACAGGACGCGCACGTGCACTGCAGTATAGTCCCACGCTTCACTTCCCACTCAGTTTGCCGCTCCTCTGTTGTCGTTTTTCCGTCTATCGTGCTCTCTTTACGTCTCCGAAATTCTGATAGTCGGCTAAAGTTGCCGGTTCTCTCTCTCGCTTGGTTTTCGCGTCTCCCGCGTCACTCATCGGAGCGTCGCTTGTCTGCACAAGCCAGTGAAACGTCAACGCACAGCCTTTGCAGCTTTCTCGTATCTCCTGAAATAGACCTGTTCCCCTTCGTGCCTCTACACTTCCTCGTTTTTCCGACTCATAGACCTAGCAGCCATGGAGGCCCCAAGCACCCTCAACAGCTATCTCTCCTTAGTCGATGACTTCTTCCGCAAGACGTTCCGCGACGAGATGTGCCTCTTCGTGGCCCTCAAATCTCGGCAGTACTCGGAGTCTATCCTTGGCGTGAACATGTTCGCAAAGAATGCGGCCGCCGTGTCTGCCGATGCCCCGCCCGCTGCGGCGATGGAGTCTGTCAGCAAGCTAGCAGCCGCGGACGTACTCCCCGCAACCGACAAACCTCCGACGTATGTCAGCAATTTTCTCTCTATCTCTCCCCGAATGGCGCTTCACCACGACGGCAGGGCGGATGGCAAGATGAAGGTCGCCTACGAGTTTTCCGTGCCACGCGTGTGCCGACTGCAGCAGGCGCTCACTCTGAATAGCCGCGGCGCTGTCACCGTGGTGGGCAGCGTAAAGGACCTTATTGAAGGCCTCACCGCCGGTGTGCGGGCGTCGGTGAATACCCTCATGCCAGCCTCCGAGGACTTGACCGTCGGTCACGTGCACTACCAACGCGGCGACAAGTATTCGTCTCTCCGCTACCAACGCAATGGCCTTGGAAGCAGCAACCTTCTGTTGGACTGTGGCATCACCTTCTTCAACCTCCTCCTCGGTGCCGGGTTCGAGCGGCGGCAGCTGTCTTTCTTGGAGCACAAAGAGGGTTCTGGGCAACTGGATGTCATGTACGTCGGCGCCGGCTTCACGGGGGTGAACTGGTCTGTTGCCACCAAAATAGTACGCTTGAACGACGCCTGGTCCAACGCGCGCCTGGCGGTGCTGCAACGGCTGTCGTCTACCACCGCTGTTGCTTGCCAGTACAACTTTGACCTTATCGATACCGTCGCTAAGGTGTCGCTCGGCTTCACCCAAGGGATCCAGCTTCGTGTACCCATGTTTATCCACACCAAGAGCAGCACTCCGGTTTCCGCGAGCGCCTCTAGGGCACCGCCTTCGTCACCGTCCGCCCTGCAAGTGGACGGGTCGGCAGTGGCGATGATTCCTGCATGGAGCACTCCTCTCCCCCTTCTACTAGCAGCCAAGGCTGAGAGTGATGGCAACTGCTCAGCGACGCTGCGCGGGCTCTTTAGCAACTCCATCCGCTGGGGCATAGTGATGCGCACGAACCTATTAGATGACAAGCCTCTGGTCAAGTACGGTCTCACCCTCTCGATGGAGTACGAATCGTAGTGTGAGCATCTTCTCGGATGCAGGTGCCGAAGCGCGTTTGGCGAGGCAAGCCCACCCACCGCGCTCGTTACAACAGCTGCGACAGAGACGTACACAACAATCTGCTTGTTTTTTTTTTCGTGTTGGTGGAACTGTTGGCGGTTTTCGTCATGATGCCCTTGCAAACCAACGCCCGCACACAAACATTGAGTAAGAATGATGCGTTGATAGTACAAATAGAGTAACGGTGCGCCCGTTCTACTGCTTATCGTTCTTGGGGATGAGTGAAGCGCCCAGCATTGTCGTCGGATTCGTGCAGCCTTTAATCCTACGTACGTGGGAGCTTTTTTTTTCGTAAGCCGCGCCGAAGTCATCCGCCCTCCTCTCCCGCTCTCACAAAGCACTGTCATGCAGGGCCACCGTGCAGTGGGCCCTCTGGAGGGTGGCGCACTGGGCATTGGTGCACATGGTGGGGCCGGGGGACTCCTCGACGCGCAGTGCAAACTCTTTCATGCGCAACACCGCAGCCAGTCGCTCCTCTCTGCCGTACGCATGCACCTGGAAGAGGACCGCCGCCGCCTCCCCCCCCCTTCTTTCCGGCTCCTCGCCGCGGACCTTCAGCCGATGCTTGGCATTAGGCAACGCGCAGGAGAAGTTTTCGCAGCAGCCACGGCCCGACTTGCCGATCTGAGGACGGGATACCCGCACGAGTGAGGGGTCCGTGAAAGGGTTTTCACCGCTCTTGCTACGTGGAACTGCCCGAATCAGAGGGATTGCACGGCGTCGCCGCATGGCAGATACCACAAACCAGGCAGACGACGGAGAGCTGCTGGAGAAGGGGGGACTCCTGCCCCTCAGCCGCGTAGCGCTGGTGCGCCACGTCCGCCTGCTGCCTCTCCGTAGCCATGCGAGGGAGGCTACTCAGCGCATACGGTGCAGGAAGTGAGCGTGCCGGATTACGGTGTAGTCACAGCGCTTCGGCGGCTCTCATGCGCGGGAGCACAGGCGTCGACACTTCTCGGAGCTGCGCATGCACACAGACACCACACCAAGCACGAGCACACATGACTGCGACCCGCTTGCTTGCCGCCATCGAGCTGAATGTGGACCAACTCATCTGGTTCTCGGCCTGCTGCGAGGAGGGCTGCGTTCAGCACGACACAGAGAAGAGAAGGTGCAGTTTCTGCTCTTGCGGACGCGATATCGTTCCTCATGGCGCTCGACACCGGCACCACACCGGTGGAGGATGGCATTCTGCCACGTGCCTATGCCCAAATGCCGGCACTAGGTGCCCGGCGCGGGCGTCGCTCCCTCTCGATTGCTTGTTGCGATGCTGGGTGGGAGCACAGCGGCGAAGCTAAAAAGCTTTCGAAACCAGCAACGTCAGAATCGCTGACGTCGACAGCCGTCCCACACCGGAGGAGCACGGATGCTGAGCTGACGAGGCGACCGGAGTCGACGCTCGACCAGCCCTGCACGGGCATCCGTGGGCACTCTGGATTCCTGCAGCGGCGGCTGACTGGCAGCGACAGCGTGGGGTTCAGGTGGTGTGCTGCCCACAGCTCGGCGAGAACTGCGGCACCCCCACGGCCGCCAGAGCGTCCGCCCCCGTCTCTGTGTGGTTGCCACGAGGGTGCTCGACCGTGGGGTGGTTGCTCGGTATGCTACGCGGGCTTGGCA
>NC_018261.1:1708571-1709276 GCF_000227135.1 Leishmania donovani | reverse complement strand
GTGCTGCCCACAGCTCGGCGAGAACTGCGGCACCCCCACGGCCGCCAGAGCGTCCGCCCCCGTCTCTGTGTGGTTGCCACGAGGGTGCTCGACCGTGGGGTGGTTGCTCGGTATGCTACGCGGGCTTGGCAGGTCGCTGTCGGCTGAAAGCACACCTCGTTTCACGCTATGATGCTGCACGCCGCGGCCTGAGGCGCCTTCCTGCTCGAGCTCACCCGGCATGTACGCCGGCCACCCACCTCTTTCCTCCCCCTACCGTGTTACCCGCGGCACGGACACCCCCGCCACTGCCGTGGAGCAGGGCCCTGGACGCGGCCCGGTGCAACTGCAGCCGGCCCGCCCTCGACGACCAGGATGTGGGCGTCGCGCGACAATGGCCGGGTGAGCTGTGATTAGGTGCGCGTATAGTTGTGGACTTTGCACGGGGTGCAAGGAGCGGTCGATAAGCGGAAAGTCAGTGCTGCCTTCGCCATATGTTCTTCTCTTGGTGCTGCTGTGAGAAGAAGTTGACTTGCCGGGGGTGTTCTCATCTGGCTTGATTGCTGGGCTACAGGAGACACGTGCGGCCCCTACCGTGTTACCCGCGGCACGGACACCCCCGCCACTGCCGTGGAGCAGGGCCCTGGACGCGGCCCGGTGCAACTGCAGCCGGCCCGCCCTCGACGACCAGGATGTGGGCGTCGCGCGACAATGGCCGGGTGAGCT
>NC_018261.1:1707324-1708472 GCF_000227135.1 Leishmania donovani | reverse complement strand
CCACCTCTTTCCTCCCCCTACCGTGTTACCCGCGGCACGGACACCCCCGCCACTGCCGTGGAGCAGGGCCCTGGACGCGGCCCGGTGCAACTGCAGCCGGCCCGCCCTCGACGACCAGGATGTGGGCGTCGCGCGACAATGGCCGGGTGAGCTGTGATTAGGTGCGCGTATAGTTGTGGACTTTGCACGGGGTGCAAGGAGCGGTCGATAAGCGGAAAGTCAGTGCTGCCTTCGCCATATGTTCTTCTCTTGGTGCTGCTGTGAGAAGAAGTTGACTTGCCGGGGGTGTTCTCATCTGGCTTGATTGCTGGGCTACAGGAGACACGTGCGGCGCCGTTGGTGTGTTTTTTTTTTTGAGTTTTACATGGAACGATGTATCGTCCGTCACGAGGAGCGGAAGCGTTTGATGGGCTCGCTCTTGAGATGACTGCGTTTTGGTGTGTGCGTGTGTGCGTGTGTGCGGGTCGTTCTATGTCCCGTGCCGAGTTGCGGTTGTTCCTTTCGTATGAGTAGCGAGCGTATCATGCCTTCTGTAAAGACATCAAGGAACGGGGTGCGTGGCAGAGAATGTGTTTCCTGTCATGTTCTTAAAGCCGCAAAAGGGCCGGTCATGTGCCACCCGCTAGTGATTGGCATCGTGCTCGCTTGTCTGCGATGCGAGAAGCCCTGTGCCGGTTTCCTCTTGAGTTCTCCTACTCTCTCTTTCAGATGCAGATGAAGTAGGTGCTCCCGTGTCGCCTCCTTCTCCGCCACATTCCCTCTAATCTGCTTCTGACAATGTGCCATTGTGCGCTTCCTTCTCCTCCCCCCATTCATCCCCTTGTCCTGATTGCGTGAGCGCTCATGCATCCGGGTAAGTCACTTTGTTCGCCTACTTGACCGCGGCGGAGCTCGTGTTTGTCAGCCTTCCTGACCAGGGTACTCATAAAGTTCGGCTACACACACACACACACACACACACACACACTTACCGGCTCACCTGCTGGCGGAAACCGGCAACGGGAAACCGATGTTCGTCTTCGAATGAAGAAGACAGATTACTAGCAGAAGTCTCAGTAGCGTAGAGGAAAAGGTTGAGGGCAGGAAAGCACCCACAACCACTTCTCTCGCCACATCCACGGCTCGGACGTGAAAGGCGTGCGCGTGTA
>NC_018261.1:1701921-1707225 GCF_000227135.1 Leishmania donovani | reverse complement strand
ACTCATAAAGTTCGGCTACACACACACACACACACACACACACACACTTACCGGCTCACCTGCTGGCGGAAACCGGCAACGGGAAACCGATGTTCGTCTTCGAATGAAGAAGACAGATTACTAGCAGAAGTCTCAGTAGCGTAGAGGAAAAGGTTGAGGGCAGGAAAGCACCCACAACCACTTCTCTCGCCACATCCACGGCTCGGACGTGAAAGGCGTGCGCGTGTAGTTGCGGGACACGATTCCTGCATTCTGCAAGGACACAAGCACACACACACACACAGAGAGAGAGAGAAAAGAGCCGAACTGGGTGGTGAGAAAAACGCGCTGTGTCGTCATCTCCATTTAGAGCACGGAATCCACGAGGCATTCATATCTTCTCATCGATCCGACCTCTCCCCCTCCCCTACCCCCACCCCGCGAAAAAAAAAGGAATATACCATAATTAAACAGCACCCATTATCCACAGCCGAATGCTCCCACAGGCAACGAGGCATCGCATCATGTCTGGGGTGGTCACCGCCCTTGTAAAGAGGCACCCCATTTTGACTGCGTCACGAGTACGCATCGTGGTTGTGTCCGTGTTTTGCTTTCTCCTGGCTGTCGCTCTTCGTCTGTTATTCCGCTACGTGCATTTGTCATCGAAGGACACGAAAAGAATCAGCGGCAGACGCAGCCGCACCGCAAAGAAGGAGCACAGCAAGAGTCATGGTGGTAGCCGAAGTAGTGGCGGAGGCGGCAGCTCCTCGACGCGGAAAAAGACGGACCCGTCGCTGCCTACAGTTCTCATGCTAATTGGGATTCATGGCAGTGGAAAGAGTTTCTGGGCGAAGCGGTACACCGAGATTGTGCACAAGTCGTATCTCATTATCTCCTCCGATGCCGTCCGTAGCCGTCTTACCGGCAGCATCAACAACTACACGCGAGAGGTCGAGGTTGAAGAGAGCATCCTGAAGGAGGTGATGCACACGTTGGAGCTGCGGCGTAGCTGCATCGTCGACGACTGCCAGCACAATTTATCCCCTGAATTTCGGGCAAAACTGAGGGCGTTAGCACCAGATGGAAAGGTGAATCGCGTGGTGAAGATCTTCTCTGTTAAGCCGTCTTACGCAATGATGCGCATACAGAGCGATATAGAGGAGGGTACAGCGCGCTACGCACCTACCATGGTGGAGCTTGAGAAGCAGGGAGAGCAAGTGGCGGAGTTCGAGGCGACAAACAAGGATGATGACTGGATGAGGAACTGATGGTATGCCACTGTACAAGTGCGGGAAGACATTTTAGGTGTCACCGGGGAGATTTCGCACAGACACACACGGACACGCATGCGTACACAACCTCGTTTGAGTCTTTTCATGAGCATTAGCTGTTTTTTTTTTCCAGAAGGAGCAGCAGCCAAGCGAAGACGGAGGCGCCATGGCTTTTGTATTATTATGCTTGTGTCACGTTAGCTCTCTCCTCTGCTGCAGTACCCTTTGGCTGCCTCTCTCCGCTGTGAAGCATGTGCATGTTTTTTTTTCTTCTGTGTGTGTATGCGTGTTCTGCTCGGTGCAAATGAGCTAAGAGTCGTGATTACAACCGCTAAACCCCTTGCTCTCTCTTTGTGTGCGTGCGCGCGCCTGCGAAAAGTTACCACCTAGTTGTCTCTATCGTCCAAAAGCCTTCTGTGTCCTCTGAGAGTGTTTTCTTGGCCTCATTGTGTATGTGTGGTTGGTGTTGCTGTTGTTGTTTTTCGCTGGCCTCTCCCTGTTGCTTCTTTGGCGGGTACTTTTCACTTAGATCTGCATGATGTTGTTCTCACCACTACTCTCCTCTCGCCTACCTCCCGATGGCGACGTTCTCTTCTCTTGTGTTTTTTTCTCTTAGATCATGGTCATCGGCCCAAGAAAACAGTGGCGAAAAGAACGTCCGTCAGACTGGCATACGGGAGCCGAGCGCATGAGCAGCGCCCATCGCGACAGCTTTGCTTTCTCTCGCACACGCGCACGTATACGTCTCCCTCCTACTCCCTCGGTGAACTGGTAGCTGTTATCCTCGAGCTGGCAGACATGGTGCCGTGTCTGCATGGGCTGACGCGTGGCCTCGCTGCCACGTCGACGTGTACACTCTTCTCTAGCGGCGGGAAGGGAAGAAATGGTGGGGGTGATTGTCGTGCATTAGGCAGACCCCCCCCCCTCCCTCCTGCTCGTTCTTTGATATCGCTTCCATCTGAAATGTGCTGCTCGCACTCCGGCTTCTGCGAGCGCCTCTCCCCTGCCACACTTCCCCCCATCCGTGCCGTTGCTCTCCCTCGACCCTTTCCCGCAAAAACTGGTGACCCATTACGGCAGCTCCTCCCCTCGCCCTCTATCTCTCGGCGTGCGTGTTGATGTGAAACGACTTGCACAAGAGCATCCTCATTTCCCATCCTTGTTTCGTCGTTCGGTTTCCTTCGCCTTTGTTTTTCTTCTTCTGCGCTATTGTCTGCCGTTCGCTGATTGCTCTTTCTCTTCGTACTCCAAATGGTGCCTAGCTGTGGTCGACTCCGCCGATCCACTCTCTTTCTGTCGTAACTGTGGTTGACGTGTTTTTTTTTTTCGTTCATCTTGACCACTTTTCTCTTTGCCGCACAGAAAAGGGGAGACAGAGACATCGTCGTCGGCACCCATTCAGAGAGAGAGAGATTAATCGCACGTCGCCTCTGCTTGTCACACGCTCCCTTTATCCATTCTCCTGCGCCACATTCGCTGACCCAAACCCCCTACACGCACACATACATACACGGTTGTGAGGAGCAGAATTCGTCAGCTCCCTTTCCCCACGATAAGAATAGCAACAGGGAGTCTTTTGATCATTTTTTTTTGGCACTGCACTCACTTGAGAGGGCGAAAAGAACCCAGAAACAACTGCGGGTGTCTGTGGTGTTTCTTTTGAGCGTGTGCGTGTGTGTGTCTCGAAGTCGAATCTAACCCATAACTTTCATCAAAAAGAGAAGAACCGGCACCAATCCAACCTAAAGGATTGCATCAGCATTTGCCATGAACCATACTCGCTCTGTGATGGAGGCGGTTCTCGCCGTCATCACGTATAGCTTCTGCAGCGTGAGCATGATTCTCGTGAACAAGCTAATCATGAACACGTACGACATGAACTTCCCATTCGGAATCTTGGTGCTGCAGACAGGTGGTGCACTAGTGATTGTGGCGCTGGCGAAGGCAGCTCGCTTCATTGAGTACCCGGCCTTTTCACTCGACGTGGCGAAAAAGTGGCTTCCTCTTACTCTGCTCTTTGTGGCAATGCTGTTCACATCCATGAAGAGCTTGGGCACGATGTCCGTCGCGGCTCAGACGATTCTCAAGAATCTGGCCGTTGTCTTGATCGCACTCGGCGACAAATTCCTCTACGGCAAGGCGCAAACCCCGATGGTCTACTTTTCTTTTGCGTTGATGATCCTCGGCAGCTTGCTTGGCGCCAAGGGCGATAAGTGGGTAACAGCGTGGGGTCTGGTCTGGACGTTTCTTAACATTGTCTCCACCGTCTCGTACACGCTGTACATGAAGGCTGTCCTTGGCTCTGTCAGTAACTCGATCGGCCGCTACGGTCCTGTCTTCTACAACAACTTGCTGTCCCTGCCCTTTTTCCTGATAATGGGTGTCGGTGACATCATGCCGTTCTCGGCAGCAATCGGTGACACAACCACGTTTGGCAAGCTGGTGCTAACGTTCTCGGTGCTGGTGAGCTCCGTGATGACGTTCTCCGTCTTTTGGTGCATGTCTATAACCTCGCCCACCACAATGAGCGTCGTAGGCTCACTGAACAAGATACCCCTCACCTTTCTGGGCATGCTTGTGTTCCACCAGTTTCCCACTGCAACGGGTTATCTGGGCATCATGATCGCGCTATCCGCAGGCTTCCTATACACGCACCTCAACATCAGGGCGAACCGCGCCAAGGCTTCTTCCGATACGGAGCACCAGATGCAGCAGGCCGGCAAGACGACAGCGGAGTCGATCGTGCTGGTGCGCGCGGACGAGAACAGCAATGACACCTCCAAATCTGAGTAGTCACTGCTGTTAGCAGCAGTCGTAGAAGGAGCAAAAGGCGGTTTAAAACACGCTTCGGGGACGGCGCGCCAACGTCCTTGAGGTGGACAGGAACGTCTCTGGTGGCGGCAAGTCTCTAGTAAAACGCGGCAAAGGTCGCGAGAGGTGTGCCGATTTTCACAAGAGGGTGATCTCGAGCGCGGTAGGGCCTATTCGTTTCACAGTGCTGTGCGCCCGGTTTTTCGCTTTCTCAGCTCATTGTTCACGTTAACGTCCTTTTCTATTCGGTTACGTTTGGCTCCCTCTTTATGTCGAGTAGGTGAGCAAACAGCAACACCAGTAAAGTGGGAGTAACAACAGGCACTGGCACGTGCGCCTCCGGCCGCCTACTCCCTTATCCTCTTTTTTCTTCTTCCTTATTCATCCATTGCCCCCATCCAGTGACCAACCTGGAGAGCTCCTTGTATCCCTGTCAGTGCCGAACTGCTTCTCGCGCTGACAAGGGTCAGGCACCTGTGATGTGGAGAGGTCATTGCAATTTATTGCTTATGATGCCGGCGGTCATGTCCTGCGTGGCGTTGCGTGGGAGACGCCTGCGACAGTGAAGCTACTTGTGTCACCTATGTCATGGGTGAAGTTCCAACGTGACTCAAAAGTATCTCACTCAACGCTCACTGCCCACTAGGGATGAGCAGCCTGAGCTGCTCCGAGGGGGCAGCGGGATGCACGGCGTCGCAATCGGCCTGACTCGAACGACTGCGAGAAAAGTGGCTGGCTAGAGTTTGAGGCAGGGTCCCTGCATGGATGGCTGAGTCGGCGCATCGCCATGCGCGTGTCTACAGCTGCATCGCACCATGCGAAGGGTCCTGAGGCAGGCCGGCGGGAGAGTGGAGTTTGGCACATGTTATATCGCAGAAAATGAAACCCTAAAAGAAAAACAGATTATGTTCTACACTCTGATCACAATGGAAAGATTCGCCCTGGATCAGGATGCAGCACCTACTCTGTGTGGGGAAAGCCCAGAGCGTGCCCTCGTGTACGGCTGCGGACTGTGCGTGCCGACGGAAAGGGCTGGGCTGGCGCTGTGGCGAAGTGGCTCGCGGTCATGATGATCAGGTTTGCACCGGCTGACTACGAGTCGTGTCAAGGATTCGAAACGTACACGCCTCCCCCTCTTGTGTTCTGTGCTTTTGCTCCGACGCGGCGACTTCGAGTGTAGTCCCGGGCCGCGCCTGCGCCGTGTGCGGTGCGGCCGCGGTGGGCTGAGCGGCGCCAAACGGTG
>NC_018261.1:1698843-1701285 GCF_000227135.1 Leishmania donovani | reverse complement strand
GAGCAGCTTGATGCGCGGGATGTTGGGCCACTTGGCGAGAGACCCGTAGGACAGCAGCGTGTCCGCCGCCATCAGTACGCCGCCGTTGTATTTGATCGCGATGACAGATCCGCCAGACGCCATCTTCGCGGTCACCAGCGGGAGAGACTGCCTGTACGTGTGCGTGCGATTACCTACAGAGGTGAGTCGAGTTGGGCAGGCGGCAGAGCTGATCGCGTATGTATGTCCGTGCCGGTGAAAACAAACGGGATGGTGGACTGAGCAGAATCAACGACGAAGTGCAAGAGTACAGAGAGGAGGGGATAGGTGTGGCGCCTCGTGTGCGCGCATACAGGCAGAGTGGCCAGTGATCCATTGCGAGCTCTTACCACTTCACGCGTTGGTCGTCCGGTCGTGCTGCCGACAAGATCGTCGCTCTTGGGTTGGGTGGTGATGTGTGGTGCACATGTGCCATCAAACGTGATGAGCAGAGCAAAGCGCGCACGGTGAACGTCTCATCCGAGTAAGGGCTATTTAGATCGCTGAACGGAGTTTTCCCTCCTGAGATGGTAAGCACTCCGCTCCTACTACGCACGCGCAGCCACGCTGCGTTCCCTGGCACAGTTCACACAAGCCACTCCGGCCTGTGGGAGAGTTGGGCACTTTACGTTGCTACACAATGAAACGCGTCTTCGAGTTTTCTGTGACGATCTTGACGAGTGATCCGCTAGCAGGACGACGACTTCCATTGCTCCACTCAACGATCTGCTGCGCGACGTCCTCGAGTGACGTCCACGTGGAGCGGTCAGCGTGAGGCATCGCACTTCTATTTCCGGGAGTGTCAAGGATAGTGGGAAGGATAGCCAGAACACTCGCATCTGTTGGCAACACAGATGGGTCTGCCGCAATAGACTGGCAGAGAAAGTGGACTGCAGACTTTGCTGTGCCGTATCCAATCATGCCAGGTGTGGGACTCAGAGCAGCCGCTGCGCCAGTGAGAAGAAGCAGTCCATCTTTTTCACCCTGCGTACTGAACACATGTGCCGCCGCTACGGAGGAAAAGAGCGATTGTCTCAGCATCAGCTCTGTCGAGGCAGCGGTTCTGGCGTCCGCGACAGAGCCGCCGGCCCAACCGCCCGCCACGTTGATCACTGCGTCAACTTTGAGTCCGGTGACCGCAGACTTGTAGGCCTGCTGCAGCTCCTCGATGGAGCTTGCCGGGTTGACAGCACCGCAGCCATCGCCCTGCTGGACAGCAGCTGCCTGGTCTACACTGATGATGGACCATTTGCCTTTGGCAAAGGCGTTCGCCACGGCACGACCAAGGGCGCCGCAAGCACCGATGAGGAGTACGTTTTTCATGGCGGTAAAGGTTGTCGCAGCATAAAGAGGGTTGTGGGACAGAGGTGGTGCCGAAAGGGAGGCGAGGGAGGCGCGGCAAAAACTCGGCGGCCTCAATGTGAAGGGCAAAGGGCTAGCCTTTCAAGAAACGAATTCCCTTCGAAGGTACAAACAAAGGATAGAGAGCGAAGGGAAAGGTGTGATAGTCAGGGCAGCAACGGCGATTCCAGCCGTGGCACACTCGCGCGCGCGCCATGCAAGCCCATAAAATCGCCAAGGCGGATACCTTGGTCATTCCACGGGCGCCACTTGTTCGCAAGAACATGTCCATACGTAGTGCATGCGGCCGCAGGTGCGCGGGGTCGACAGGTGTGCGCGACAGCGTCACAACACCCCTTCCTCCAAAATTAAAAACAAAAGAGCAGCCGGTCTCTTGCTGCGGATATCCGCGGAGGCGTACGTGCAACATCCGCAGAGATGTCAACAGCCTTCTGCCAGGTCGTAGAGGATAACTATATCCGGGGAGGCACATCAAGCAGGCATCAGGAAAAAAGCCCACAGCTGCGATCCCCCTCCCCCGAGACGCGCGCGGGGTGGGCAGCGTCAGCGGCGGTCCGGCTGGATGTCGCTCGAGAAGGTCTCGCCCTCGAGGATCATCAGCTCTTGGGCCTCACGGCGCAGACGCATGCGGCGCAGCGCCTCCTCGCGTGCCCAGTCCATGCGGCTGTTCAACTTCGAGTAGTAGGCCCACACAGCGAACTCGATGCCCAGCACACCGACAGCGAGGTGCCACATCTTCTCCCACATTGGCCAGTCGTCCCACTGATAGCGGAAGGTGGCGCGCGGGGTGTAGGGGTACGGGTCACCGTCGCCCCAGGCTAAGCGACGGAATTTGGAGCGCCGGAAGGCCATCTTGGCCATCCTCTGGTTCCACCGCGTCATGGCGATGATGGTGATCCGCACACGCCCACAAACACTTGATGCTATGCGATGCTATGCTATGCTACACGACAATGCAGTAGGGGGTGACGCTGGGGGTCGGTTCAAGGAAAAAGATTTACTAGCCGGAGAAGAAGCTGCTCCTGAGTGTCTGCGACAGGTGCTCATGTGTGGAAGGATGCG
>NC_018261.1:1666937-1698515 GCF_000227135.1 Leishmania donovani | reverse complement strand
AACCCTAACCCTAACCCTAACCCTAACCCTGCCCTAACCCTAACCCTAACCCTAGTACCCGTGTCCGCACACTCTTAAACGTGAGGGCGGCGCTGCAGCGATTGCTGCAAAGCATGCGCACATGTGTCATCGTGGGTGGAGCAATGACAAAAAAGTGTGCCGTGGCTCACAGGAGCCGTGGTCTGCTCCACATGCGGAAGTGTGCGCTGGCTGACACCGAGAAGACAGTCACATCAGCACAGACTAGCCACAAGACCGTTACGTTTGACAGCACAGCAGGTGGAGCTGATAGGGCGGAACACGTGTTCACCCTCTGGTTGGCCTACTCGACGGCATTCTCACGCTCTTTCCAGGTATTATGCGGAATGCGTTCTGTGACGCGCACCGTCTCTACGACAGAGTGAATGTGTTGAGATGGGCGCACTGCTCCCCACGCAGAGACTCACGCTCGCGATGGCGCCGCTGAGACGGCCGCATGGGCTTACGGAGTCCAAAGGCGGGTGACCCTGTGGCCGTCGACCACCTTCCTGGGAGTGGAGGAGCTGGGCAGCTTGGTAGACCGTCGTCCCATAATCCTTCACCTCAAGGTAGTTGCAGTCGGGCTTGTGGAACGTTCCCAAGTAGAGCGCCCGTCGGGACGCATTTGGCTATCTCCCTACCAAACGAAAAAATAAGAGAAGACTTGTGACGGTTGGTGGAAGTCACGATATGTGTTCACGGCGGTGTACGCGGAAAGCGGGAATAGCAAATAAGTCTTTCTGCGAGGGTGATGAATGGCAATTTGGCCACCACGTCAAGAAGGCAAAGTAGCGCGTGGGCGGATGAACTGGCACGAATAGTGTAAAAATCGAGGAGGCGACAAAATTTTCGACATTGTAAGAGAAGGCGTTCGAAACGCACGGCATGAAAATCATTAAAGGGAAAGCGCGTCGTGAGGGCCACTGGGTGGTCCGGGGAGGACAGGTGGCGGAGTTTTTGTTTGTCTTTGCAGTGATGTTCGGTACCTTTTGCGAGGCAAGAGTATAACAAGCAAAGGGTGCCCAGTTTGAAACGTGCACGAATCCGCCAAAAAGCACCGCAGAAGCCGAAGCGAACGCCTTTGTGAGGAAGTGTGAGACTGCTTACCTTTTGTGCTCCGCTGTGCATTTGTGGTGATCATTTGTGGGTGAGTTGCGCCTCGCCTCCCTATCTTCTGGCGAGAGGGGCCATGCGGCAGCGGTGTTGCTTTTCGTCCAGAGAGGGTGGAAAATGCACGATATCGACGGGAGCGAGGAGGCAGCTGACGAGTGCAAAAGAACCGGTTGTAAGTGAGAGGCTGGCCAGAGTGTGTTCTGCGCTGGGGAGCTGCTGCACGCGATGGAAAACGTGCGCCTGTGCACGGGGACAGAATGACGCCACAGACAGAGAGGAGGAAGTGAACGTTGCGACATGAACAAGACCGCTGGCACAGCGCAGTGCTTGAAGCCTTACAGTGAGGGTCGGGAGAGGGAGAGAGTGCGTTCTCACAAGAGAAAGGTCCGGTTTGGTAGCAGGCTCTCTTTGCGGCCCTTGTGCCCGTTCTAGTGGCAGGGTTTGCAACGTGGCTGCGGAGAACAAGAAGAAAACTTTGTGGAGGTCGGGCCGTGAGGGTGAAATGTGTGGTGTTGCTAAACCCCTATTCTGACCGAGGGCAAAGCAGCAGCAAGGGAAAGCGAAAGCATGGTGCTGGAAAGAAGGACGACTCCGGGTTCAAACACGAGGGGCGGCTGGTTGGCGCGGGGGTTGGGGCTGTGGCGGGGCCTCCGCGTGGTGGTGGTGGGGGGTGGTGGGGAGCGCTCCGCCAGATAATGCGGGCGGCGAGAGCTGAGGAGGGGGCCCACGCGAAACCCCGCGGCAAAGGGAAAGAACGGCCCTGGGAATAATCCAAGAAAAGGGTAGGAGGGTGAGAGAATGATGTCAAAAGGTCACCGGGACGCATTGCGATGCAGCTTACTGTCGTCGCCTGGCCGGCAATTGTCCCACCGCGGTGGACGAGTATGCGAATCTGGGATTTCTCCATTTGAGCTCTCGATAGTACTACCCGCGGGCCCCTGGGCTTCGTGTCTCTCCTTCCTGCACCTTAAAGGGATTCGTGCCCTGACAAAGGATGCAGAAGGTGGGGTGGTGGAGACAAAATAAAAAGCTTGCGATCACTCGATGTCTCGAGATGAGACAAGAATGAACAAAGCCGGATCAAAGAAAACGGTGCTCTAGGTTTTTTTTTTGGTGGAGGGGGAGAGAGGTGGAATAACAGAACAGACCTTAGCTCCGACCTCTCATCAGTTTTTGCGACCGACCATTCCTCCTTCGACTCTTGTCGCAACCTTTCCAGGACACAAACAGGCAAACGATCATCTACCCACCCCCATGCATCGCCGGAGGCGGCGAACGCGCCGCCGCTGATCAAGACTCGAGAATCTTGCGCAGGAGCGCGCGAGCAGTGGCGTAGATGGTGGAGATGATCTCCCTTTTTTGTGGTTTGAGCACCAAGCCGTTCTCGTTGCCGAGGGGCATGTCGTCGCAGTAGAAGAGGTAGCGACTGGGAATGGTCTGGCGGAGCACCCCGTTGCGGCGACACTCCTCCAACTGACGTGCTACGTAGCTGCTCTGCATATCAACGGCAGTGCAGCCGTGCACGGTCTTGTAGAACTTAAGCACCGGCTGACTCTGAAGCATGAAACCAGGGAGGGTGATGCACGTGCCATGGTGCACCTGTGCGGAGCACGACTTGTCAAGAAGCGGTGTAATGTCCTCCCGTAGGAAGCTCTTGCGGTTGCACAAGCGAATCTCATCAGTCGAGTCTTCGCCGAAGGTTTGCTTGGAGAAGATGAGCTTCTTCGGGAGAACCAGGTCTCCCCGGTTGCCGGTGAGACCAGCAGCCTTGCCGCTGAGGTTCACGCTCTGGATGCGGCTACCGAAGGTGAGAAGAAGAGAGCGCAAGATGGCCTCGATTTGAGCCCCAAACGTCTTGTCCACGTTGATGATGAAGTGCCGCTTTCCCTCTCTGCTCTTCTTGCTCGCCTGCGCGGCGCAGGCACGCAGACCCGGGTCTGTCTCGTCGGGTGATATGTTGCTGACGTCGATCAGGTCGACAATCAGCGCCGACGCGTGCCCGTCCTCCATGAGCGTGAAGCCGTTTGACTGCAGCCGCGACCGGTACGCGTCGCGAATCATCGCATTGCGTTCCAGCAAGCCTGTCAAGAGGTAGTAGTAGCGGTCGTTCGCGTTCTTCCAGTTGCCGGCACGTTCGCCCTTTCCGCTTGCGGACTCCTCCGAGATGTTCTCGATGAGCGCCTTGATGTCCGCCGACATGCAACAAAAGAGGTTCTTAAGCGTCCGATTTGGAGAGAAGAGGACGTCGATGATGATGTCCTCCGGCAATGGCTCCACCTCAGAAACGCAGAGGCGGCTCTTGATGTGCCGAACGATAGTGAGGGCCCAGTTCGCGTACGGATTCTCACTGAACACCTTGCTACTGACGCTCTCGACCTGCACCACGTACTCCTCCCTGTGCACGACGATGTTGTACAGTTGCTGCAGCGTCTCCTCGCCCCAGACGTTCTCGAGACCCCGTAACTCGTCATCCGAGAAGGGTAGCGACGCGAGAACCTCTTGCATGTGCGCATGGGCGCTGAGGTTGTTCTCGGCGGGCGCGAGGGCGTTTCGCAGCACCTCGGCCGCCGATGGCGACACCAGCTGCTGCAGCCGCGCTCGCAACTTCTTCGCCTCAATGCAGAAAATGCACAAGTTGGACACAAAGTCGATCGTGTCGGTGAAGCCGTCACGCATGAGTACAAGCGTCTGTCCTCCGCCACCAAACGTCCACGCGCAGCGTCGCCGCTTCCCGGTGTCGACGGCAGCGATAAACGGCGTGGCGCCGGGCTGCCGGTTTGCGGCGTCGGCAAGGAACTCGTCCGAGAGGTAGTCCGGAACCCCTTGGGTGAGGATGATGACGTAGGTAACCGTGATGTTCACGGGCAGGCGGCGGGTGCAGTACCGCAGCGCCTCGCAGTCTACCTCCTTCCTGTTGGCGTGTTTGTGCAGGAGGGTGCCGCTAGATCGGAAAAGCCGGATGAGAATAGGCAGCGACAAGCAATAGCCACTCCTCCAGCCTTGTGCGTCGGATGCCGATGAGGATGAGATGCCAAACACAGCGCGGCAGAATTCCTGAAACACCGAGAAGGAGGGAAGCGTGCGAAGGATTTGGCTGGAGACGTTGTTTGCAAAGATAGGGGAGCGCGCAAAGAGGTCCATGAACTGCTTGCGTGGGATGAGCAGCAGCGTCGTGTTGGAGCTGGCGTGGTAGGTGAACTCGACGGCGTTCTCGAGGATGGCGTCGTCGATGCCGAACACGCTTGGCGCTACCATGCTACCGATGCGCCGGTGGCCAAACGCACGCTTGAGACCCTTCTTGGAGTTCATCACTTCAACAGTGCCAGAGGCGAGCACGTAGATGTGCTCCAGATACGCCCCTTCCTCGATAATGACATCCATCTCGCTGTACTCGCGCACCATGACGTCAAGGCTGGATATCTCCTCAAGCGTGAGGGTGAAGAGGTGCGGCACAGTCTGAAGGAAGGTCTGCATCGACGTTTTGGGGGATTTCGGTGGTGACTTACCGTTGGGCAGAAGGTTCTGCGCTTCCTTCAGCGGCTCTGCGAAAAACAGCACTTCGTCCAGGTCGCCTCTCTCGGGGTCATTGGTATCGTAGTCCAGGTTGCACGTTTCGGCAGAGTAGTGCGCGGCGATGTCTGTGGGTTTCTTCGCCAGCTGCTGGATGGCACTAGCTTCGGTCGCAGAAGTGTTCATGGTGACGGTGAGGAGAAGAGTGTGCGTTTGTGTGTGTGTGTGGGAGGGGGGAGGACAGCGACAGAGAAAGAGCTTGCCCTGGTGGTGGCAGCTGGACAGAGAGATGCAAAAAAAAAAAATGACCGCAGGAAAAGGTAAACGATACAGAGAGTCGCACAGGACACACAGGAGAACGGGAGGGGGCGGGCACTGGTTGCTTTGGTTGTGTTTTGCTGGTCGCTATGAGATGACTGTTGAACAAGGAGGTTGGGCAGCCAGAGAGAAGGCGAATCAAGAAGCAAGATGTGAGGTGGAGTAGCGCGCCAATGTACTCACCATCGCCGCCCGAAAGGCACAAGGGAGGAGGGGGTAAAAGCGAGGTTGCCGTCAGACTTTGCTCGCGCCGATGGATTGCGGTGCGAATGAGCGAGACACGGCAGCGCCGACTCTCAGACTGAGAGAGCAGAACCGGGTGCTAAACGGACATCCACGTTTGCCGCATTTTTCTGTCTTGCACTTGCTTTTTTTTTCCCTCATGATGGGGGGAGAGGAGAGGGACGGGGAAAGGGGGGAGAACACCACAGTGCGTGGCCCCTCAGCCTCCAGCAGCCGTGCTCTGTGTGGGGAGGAGCTGAGCAGCCCCACACTCCCCTCCCCCAACCCCATGCGAGTGCAGCGCCACTGCTGGCGGTGACGTGGCCAAGCGCCTACGGCGTAGGGAGATCAGAGCGACCTGCGGCGGTGAACAAGCTTGCGCCATCCATACGATAGGCGAAGGTGGCAACGTGGCTCGAACGCATTCCAGGTGGCCCCCGCACTGCCTGCTGGCGGGGGAGGCCGAACCCCCAGGAGGGCTGCACTGTGTGGCGACCTGCTCAGCCGGTGGGTCGAGTTTGGCGTGGAGAGTGTGCCGAGACGACGAAGGCGGCGCATCGCTGTACCGCGTGTGTGTGCGGCTGCTTTGCACTACTGGATGTGCCCCCCCCCCTCCCCCCTCCGGCGCCTCCTGCGGCAGGAGAGGCAGAGTGCGGCCGAACACACGCTGTAGGGCAGACACAGCGGGCACCTCAAACCACAAAGGAAAACGTTTCCTTCTGTGGGTGTCTTGCAGCAACCGGCCCTCGCAGACGCGTGAGTGGGTGGATGGAGCGACGTGTGCACCTCACGTCTTGCGCGTGGACGACAAAAGCATGGTGAAGTCGCGGATCTGCACCTCGGCTACGTGGTGCTGCTCGAGGTACTGGCGCGCCTTCCCGTGGCGGTCCTCGCTGTGCGCATTGAGCGCCAAAATGTCCACGAGCTGTAGGAGGGCGCGTCGCTTCAACCGAATCGACGCACCCTCGAGCGCCGTTTCCACCGTCTGTGCCGTGAGCTGCTCGCCGTTGCGCTGACGTTTGCGCGTGCGGTGCATAACGGCAAGCAGCGCGTGGTCACCGCCGTGGGGCTCGCGCAGCGCTGCGGCCGCGGCCTTCACATTGATCTTCAACTCTGCCTCGTCACGAGACACGTCGCTGTTGCTCGCTTTCGCCGCTTGCTCCCACCATTTGGGCGCCGCTTCCAGCAGGCGTGAACGCGCCACGACACCGCTGTCGGCCGCCGTCAGTGCGGATAACGAAGAGGGGACGTCGCTACTGAAATGAGCAACGAGTGTGTCGCGGCGTATTTGGAGCGCGTGATTTGCGGAGAAGAATGCGGTGGCGTCGTCCTCGTGTGACTGACGCTTTTGAGCAGTGGTGGCAGCGAACGGCGCTGCCGTGGTGAGCACTGCAGCTGCGGCTTCACGGGTACGGCGTACGAGCTCTCGGTTGAGCTCGGGGGAGGAGGTGTGGGTACTGTGTAGAATCCACGGCAGCGCCTCCACAGCTGCGCAGGATAATGGGAAGAGGTAGGGCTGGAGTAGATTGTGCTGACGTGATCCTGCTCCAAAGCAGCGGCGGGTGCAGAGCGGCACCATTGCCCGGGACACGAGCAGCGTTGCGGTTGTCAGCGCTGGCGATAGCGCCACGCAGCGCGCGCCGTACACCTCGAGAAGAAAGCGAAGTGCCTGTGCGGCGTCAGCACGTCGAGCACCCATAATTTCCTGCGCCGTTGAGAGCGCAAATAAGAGCGCCGCGGAGCAACGTTCCTCACTGGATGTGAGTAGGGGAAGAGCGAGTGAGGCGGCGCTTTCGTGGAACTGCTTGATCATCGCCCCACCGTACCAAATGAGTGTCCCTTGACCGAGGAACTCGGCGGCTTGCTTAAGAAGCTCCTCGCGTTCGCGCGGCGAGAAAGCAAGCAGCGCGGGAAAAACGGCTTCAAGGGCTTGCAGGGATATGTTGCGCAACAGTGGATTCCGTGCGAAGGTGCATACGGCCCATTGCACAATCCGTTTTTGGAGCACCGTCGACAGCACCGATTCGTCGTCGTACGATACTCCCGGCGCGCACTCGTCCATCCAGTAGAAGTGTGTCACGCCGACTCGGCATATTCGAAGCGGCAAGGACGCCGCTGCCGATGAGAGGATCCCTGTCAGGCGCCTGTGCCGTGAGCGGGCAAAGCGAAATCGCACATTGTGTGAAAGTGCGACGCAAGAGAGCGTCGCATCCGACACAGACGACGTCATGTCCACCACATCACCGCGCAACAGTGCCGTCCGCGGCGGGGCTGCCCCAGCGCATTTCGCATCCCACAGCAGTGCACTCACACAGTGTGGTAGGGGCCGCTGGGAAACGCTCTTGGTAAAGGCATCATCTTGTGCAGTGTTCCTTGCCGAAATCTCGACCAAACGCTGCGCAAGGTCCGCTGCGGAGATGCCGCTAATGCGGTCACTGACACCACGCGTGTACATGGCACCCACTTGGGTGAACGATGCGCATAGAGAAAGAGAGAGGCACGTACACAAGCACGATGGCCAGCGCCGGGGACAGAAGAAAAATCCACAGCTTGGCGGACGAGAGGGAGAGAGAAAGGAGTGGGAGCGAGGTTCGGTGGGTTGGAGGAGGTAAAGCACGATGTCCTGTACAACCGTGCGAGATCAGCGAGAGAAGACACATGGGATGGTTGGTGAGCAGAGCACGTGACGTCGGTGTAGCGGTGTCGTTCCGACAGTGCTGACTCCACGCCGCACTCAGCGTCGGAGGCGAGCGCGTAGCACGAGAGTATGCGGAGAAGAAAGGAAAGCGGGCGTGAGAGGATGGACAACGGAATCAACCACTCGGAAACTCAATTCAGTGCGTGAGCGCACGGTGTTCGGCGTTGTCGGTCAGCATACCACCAAATTGCGTTTCTTTGGGTGTACTGGAATGCCGCCACGAAATAAGAGGCGGCATGGCTGGCTACATAAGAATTCAAAAAGGAGAATAAGACGCAACAACAGTTGTGCTTGGGGACATGCGTTTTGTTGTGTTTGTACATGATGATATGTAAGAGGCGTTCGGCACGCCGATGCTGTTCCCACCAGCTTCGTCGTCGACAACGCCATCGCCAACGCAGCCGAGCAGCACGGGAAAGGAGCCAGAGGGAGGTGCGGAAGGAATGCCGTTCACCGTTACATCAAGCACATGAACACAGGGGAAGAAATACGGTACACAGACGGCGCACGGAATCACAGAAATCCGTTCTGCGTGGCGACGTCGCCCTTCTTCAAACTCATCAAGTATGCCAGCCGAACCTGGTTGGAGTCTGCACGGCTGTCGGACCGCTTGACGGGTACAAAGCGGGGTGCATCTTGGAAGCCGCGATAGAGCGCCACGTAATCGTCTTCATCGAGGGTGGCACGGTGATACATGCCGGCAGGTAGAACGACAAGATCACCTGCTTTCAGGTGCACCCGGATCCACTCGTCTTGCTTGGACCGGATATCCAGGAAGAAGGAGCCGTCCATCACGACGCGAAACTGCTCGTCCTCGGTGTAGTGTTCCTGATACCACCGCTCGAGAAAGCTGTCGTCCTTGGCGGTCTGCGAGATTTTGATCTCGTCGGTGTGCTTGTATTCGCGTTCCTTGATGATCTGCCTTACCACGGAGAAGTCGCTCATACTGACGCGGAAAAGGACCACACCCAACTCCCGCAACGCCTTCATGGTGACCGCAGGAGCGCCCATCTTTCGCCCAGGTTTGAGGCTGGCGGTGCTCAGCGGAGGCTGAGACGTCTCGTCGTCAAGGTACCACATGTCTAGCGCTCCCTCCTCCGCCACCGGCGGTGGCACCGGCGGCAGGTCCTGGATCGCATCTGAGCCGAGACGCTTCCACTCCTCCTCCTGCCGCTTTTTGCGCTTTTCCTCCTCGACGCGCAGCTGCTCCTCATCGCGACGCTTGCGCTCCTCCTCCGCCTTTTCCTCCGCGAGGCGGCGCTCGTGTTCCTCCTTCTCTTGCTGGCGCTTGCGGTCGCGCTCACGAATCTCGGCCTCTTCACGTTGGCGCTGCTCCTCTGAAATGCCTTCCATTATTTACTGGAGAGGGAGAGGGATAGAGAGAGAGGAAAGAGGGGAAAGAGGAGGGAAGAGGGGGGAAGAGGGGGGGGCGGTCAAAGATCAAGCAAAACACGGGCACCGACAATGGGGCGGGGGCCGAGCGAATATAGGGCCGTGCTGCACAGAGGAGGGAGAGTTACACGAACGGAGTGCGAGAGAGGTAGACGACGAGAGGTAGGGTTGGGGTGGTGGAGGAGGGGGGAGGGCGAACGCACACACGCGCACAAAAAAACGCGACTCGTGAGTGCTTTCCAAGTTCACCGAGAGTATCGAGAGAGAAGTAAGGTACGGCAAGGGTTGAAGAGGACGGCGGGCGACAGAGAAGTGGGGAGGCCTGCGCAATAGATTGTGTATGACGGCGTCACGCGCAGCGCCGTGTAGCGATGTGGCATTGGATGCCGCCAAGATGTCGTTTCCTTTCGGGCCCTTTTACCGCCGTAGCCTGTTAGTATATTCTCTTTTTGTTTTGCCTTTGCGCAGTTTGTCAACGGGTCGCTGCTCTTTCGTGTGCCCGCAAGGGCAGACGACAGCAGGTACCCATCGAGGTTGCTACTGGTGTGCTGGAACAAGGCAATGAGGGCTATGCAAAACAAATCCGCGAAGCTGCGTCATTTGCCCTCCAACATGACCACAGGGCCGTGCAACAGAAGATAATGTGTGTGAGATGTGACGGGCAGCTCAAGTGTCTTTTTCGTGCAACTTCTCGGAGATTTGGTAGATCAGCCGTGCACCGCACACCGTCCCGAAGAGCTTCTTGGAGCATTCCTCGTAGTTGAGTGCCTCTGGTGGACGACTGAGACGCAGGAGTGCGTGGACGACTCTCTCCTGCAGCTCCACTGCCTCGCATTGGAGAGAGCGCGCGAGGTCGGCTAGGGAAAGCTGCTGGTAGCAGAATGGCATCCTGTGCTGAAAAGCATCGAGGCGGTTGGGATGCGAGAGGGAGAAGTTGCACAGAAGGTTCACCAGCTTCCAGTAGAGCTGGTGGCACGTCGGCACCCGGGCAGCAAAGTCAAGGGTCTCCAGCTCCCTCTTCAAGTAAAGCGGGCTTACCTGGAGTGTCTTGTGCGAGGTGAACCGCTGCGCCTCCACCGACAGCGCGGCAAAGTCGCGACGGTGCGGGGAGGCGGGCAGGTCTGCGAGCAGGGTGAGGAGCTGAGATGAGGTGAGGCGATTCTCGACAAAAGCGCACCGCAACCTCTGGCGGTATTGCTGGGCTACTTGAAAAGGTGTGCGTACATGTCCCAGACGCTGACGCAGTGCTTGACACAGCCCCTGCCAGTCACGTCCGTTTTCTCGGACATACTGGCACACGAAACAAGCCTCACTGGGTGAAAAGGGTCTTGGATCGCTGTGCATCTCCTTGTACTTGGTGACCAGCTCGTATGGGGTGAATGACGGGTGTCCGGCGCGACGAAGTGCCTCGGCGACTGCATACCAGCGCTTCTTTGCATGCGGGCACAGCGATGCGGTGCAGTTCGCCTTCGCCGCCTCATCGTTGAGTGCTTTGGAAAGTTCTGTGCTCCATCGATGACGAGCCGTATCGGCATCCAAGCTCAAACACGTCCCCTGAGCGGCGACAGGCTCCGTGTGCCGTTGTCTTTTGCGAGTTGGGGTCTGCAGAGGTACAAGGGCGCATCGTAGCGCCAAAAGGCTGTCTGTTTCGTACTCGATGATGAGGATGCGGCGCAGGATGCGCTCCTGCAGGCATCCATTGCAGTTGAGCAAGGCGCTCAAGTAGTCGGGGCCGATGGACATAAAAAAAAAGACGCGCTGCTTTCTGCTCGTGTAAAATCAGAAGTGCGGTATTGATGCAGAGGGGCATGAATACGTGGACGAAAGAGAAGAAAGGCGACGTGTGGAGAAGGGGGCCGGTGGAGGTGTAGTGGCAGAGGGGAGAGAGTGAAGAGGGATCGGCAGAGAAGTCGCACAGGACGACGTGAATTCGGCATGACCGCAGGCCCCGCTGCTCTGTGACGCACCTATGCACCACTGTTTGTGAAAGGAGGAGGCGCGTTTGCTGCGGCGCTCCATGCCAACAAGCCACGCTGTCGCTACACCGGTGATTGACACTGCTTCGTGTCACTGCACGGACTAACGTCATGGCCGTGAGAGGCGCAGAAAAAGAAAAGAGGGCCCCTTTTTTTGTGCTGTTTGAGTATGTTGTTCGCCTGATGGTACCGGCTGCATCAGTGGGAGGAGGGGGTGATCGCAGGCACGGGGTACCCACTATGCCGGGAAGCCGAGAGCCTGCCTCCGGGTACGGTTTCGGGCTCTTGGTGTAGGCAGACAGACATGGGCTGGCGCCGTTATGGCGAGATGTGCACCCCCATGTCCACCGTTGCGCAAGCACACAACAAAATCGTGTTGACGATTCGACCAAGATAAGAGACTGTCAGTTCTTTGTGCGTAGGTACGTGTTTCGCCGCGGGCCTTTCCCGCTTGTCACACACCTCCACTCCTTTCAAGGGCTTGCCGAGTCATGAGAGGGCAAGAGTGCCCAGGCTGCCACGCACTCACGGCACGGTCTCGCGTGTCGCTGCGCATGCGTGCAAGCCATCCGGGCACACCCCCTCCTCCTCAGACAGCAGTGGGCCCTGAAACAGGCCCCAACATGAAGTTACCGTGAGCACTGTGCACACGCGCACTCCACCAAAGCTGGCATGGTGTATCGCATTCAAAGCAGAGGGCGCAGAGGTGAGAAGAGCAGGAGTGATGGGCGAGCAAGGCGCGAAGAGATCTCTGCCTGTCAGCCCCGCATCGCTCGTTTGCAAAACATGCGGCACGTTCACTATCCGACCGAACGGGCGCAGTAGGCACCGATGCCGAAAGCAGGAGGAGAGAACCCCGAAGTTGCATCATCGGAGTCTTGCAAACTCGTGCTTAGGAGAGCCTCCTCACCACATTATGGAGTGATACGGATTGAGGCGAATCAGGGAGAAGCATGGAATGCAGGCAGGGCGTGCAGGGCCTTAGAGTTCCCTGACCTGAGGCCGGCCAACAACCTCCTTGGGCTCATCCGGGGTGCACCTGAACTGGCCCTGCCCCCGGACCACTACCCGCACGGCCCCGATTCAAAGGCAGACGGTATGCTCTAGACGACCAGTCTTTAGTCGTACTCCTACAACGGTAGATGTGCGGTGGTTGTTTTATGCGCCTATGCGCTAACGTGTTCGTGTGTGCAAACGGGGACGCTCAGGGAGACGAAAAAAAAATAAAGCACGTGTCTGTCAGTGCGTACTGCCGCAGCGTAACATGATACATGCAGACGGAGCCAAAAACCCACAAAGCTGCCCTCTGTGAGGGACACCCTCGACGCAGGCGCAGCGTCAGACGACCGCGAAAAAAAAAAGGAGAGTAAAAGTGCCAGATAGAGAGAACACGTCTCTTACCTATTACTATTGACTGAGACTTGTTTACATCCTAAGTGACACCTGCAGCAAAACTCCATTCTTGCACCCCACCACCACACTGGCATCTTTCATGGTCATGTTGATTGGAGTATGCGCGAGCGCCGCGCGTGCCACTATGAGGCCGGAGGACACGCAGAGAACAATCACGGAGGGCGGCGAAACCGTGAGACACCAGGCATTGCCTGTTTCGCCCTGGATGCGGCATACTAACACGCGCTCTGCCACGTTTAACTGAGAGCACATTTTGTTCGAGTTCTCCTCCAGCACTCTTCCGGTGACGGTGTCGAAAATTTGCAGTGTGTTCGTCGACTTCGGGGACGCCACCAGCACTATCGGTGTGCTTGGGACGGGTTCTAAGCAATCCGACACCCCCTGCACCCCCACTACCTGCCTGTTGGATCGACACGCACGCAGGTCCCACAGCTGAATCGGACTCTCCCAGCCTGCACTGACTGCCGCCACCTCGGTCAAGAAGCGAAGAGAGAAGATGCGGTTTGTGTGTGCCGGACGTGATGTGCCATCCGCGTTTACTCCCTCTGTCAACTGCGCAAGCGGGGTAAGCTTGGAGTCGTACAGGCGCACGATACGATCGCTGCCCGCCGTCAACACTTGCTTTCCGCTCGGCGAAACATCCACCACCATCACCTCATTGTGTTTCTCGCACGCTGCGGCTCCACGTCGAAGAGAGAACTCGTTACGATCCCAGTGCCACAGCATGACACCACCAGCGCAGCTGCTGCTGACGAGTTGCCAAGCGCTGTCGCACTGCTCTGGAGCCCATCGAATGCACGTAGCGGGGACGTCGAGAAAGTCCTTCCCGGGGGCCCCACGCGCCACAGCATTGAACGTGATGGCGTTTACAAGACACACCACTCCGTTACCGAGGGCACACGCGAGAAACTTCGTATCTGGTGATTGCGAACAGAAATGGATGTGATGATCGGCGTCCAGGAGCTGGTAAGTCGCGATATCAAGAGACATCCTGTTGTCCTGAGTCACCGCTGGAGAGCTGCGTAGAGGTGAGGAAGGGAGTTGGCAAAAAAAAAAGTGATGAGATATTGTCAGGAGGACCGAGGGAGAGAGAGAGAGAGCATTAAAAAAAAGAGAAATTATAAAAAATATATAGAACTCCGCTGAGAAGCCTGTGCTATGTGACGAGAAAAGGTGCCAAAAAATAAGAAGCAGATGGGGAGAAAAACACACCACAGTGTATGATGCGCTTGTGTAGCCTTGTGCGACTAATGTGACGTTTACGCGGCTGTTGTGGTGTAGCAGGAGACACAACAGAAATGAAGGCGTGATGAGTCTGGAGTGCGCTGCTGGTGAGATGCGCAGCCGACACACACATGCACAAAAAGAAAGAATGCAGTATGCAGCGGAGGAGGCGTTTTGGTGAGATGAAAGAGGAGGGGGAAGACGGGGGAGGGGAGGTAGTGCGCCTGCGCAGTGCGCAACAGCTGTGTGCTGTGTAAGCCCGTAGGCCCCCCCCCAGTCGGAGAGTCATTGGGCAAGGACGCAAAAAAACACACACACACACACACGCACGAGAAAGAGAGAGAGAGAATCACCGTGGAGAGGAGGAAAGAGGATACGGGAGAGGGACGAACCGGTGGGAACGCCTGACAGTTAATTAAGCGCGTTGGCATGTAGGAAGAGGATCTAGAGAGCCCAAGGCCCTGCTGCGCGCCGCACCGCTCGCACGCCTAAGATGCAGAGTAGTGCGTACGAGCAGAGATACTTGTGAGTTCACTGCCTCATCGCGCTCTCTAACGTCCCTTCGCAGATGCTTCTACCTCTGGTGCTTTTCGGCAAGTTGACGAGCAACGTGCGAGGCGCGAACAGCACAGGAGGAGGGGTGCGTGGCCATTGAGATCACAGCGATTTGCTTTTATATCGGCTGACTCTTCGCAGCAATTCTTTTCTCTGCAGGGTACAGGTGCCCACGCAGCACTGCAGTCGTGCAATGTAGCGTGTGCGTGTGGAGGTTTGGTAGCCCACGCGAGGTCAAAGGGAGTAAAGGATGGTTTTTCGCCCGCAAGCAAAGTACATGGTGATGATGGTCATGATACCGGAGTACATGATCATTTCCCCGCTCTGCATCGGTTTCTCAAAGCTGTGGAGAACGCAAGCAATGGCGAAGCAGAGTAGTGTCAGGGTGAAGAAGGCGTGGCACACCCCCATGGAAAAGTAGAGGATCGCCATGAGGAGCCACCGAATGTCCCGCAGTATGAGCCTGCGGCACGCAAAGAGACCGAATAAGACGTAAAAGATCCCTGTTGTAATGCACGAGAGAAAGATGAGGCGACCCCACACCGACGCGAGCCCATGATCCTCATCTGAGTACCCCAGGAAGGTCGACCCCATGGTTCAGCGCAAGGGAGCAACGCGGATAGCCCTCGCTTTCGCTTGCTTCGCCACCATTGGAAGAGAAGAAACGTAGAGACGCGGAGAATGGCGGACACAAACGCAGAGGAAGAGAGAGTTATAGGCAAACCGAGTTGATGGATCGACGCAGGCGGCGCGGAGGAGGTAAAAAGGGCTGCTGAAACAAGCGCTTTCTCAAGGGAAGGTCGTGTGCTTCTCCGGAGCAGTACGAATGCTGTTATCGCATCACTCCGTCATCGCCCGAGGCTGGGAGGAGAGGAGAGACGCACGCGCGGCAAAAGAAGGCGCCATGGAGAGGTGACGGGGATGTCGCATGCGCGGTAAGCGGTACGGCTGCCCGTACTGCATCATGCAGCAATATTATTGTCAGAAGTGACACTCTGCGGTCCCGAGCGTGCCACCGTCTTTGCTGACTGATGCTGCCAAGATTCCGTTGATCGTTTTCAGTTGTATATATATATATTTTTTTTTCGGAGCAAAAGTAGACGTGAACAGAAAAAAAAATAAACAAAGCAGAGGGGCCTAACCCTCTTCTTGGAGTCCTTCTCTCCCCTCAGTCGCCTACAACGGTGCACCACAAACGCGTCGACTCGCGGAGAGACAAACAGATATGCACACAGCTTAACAATAAGGTGAAGAGCGAAAAGATGAAAAAGAGGAGGAGGGAAAGAACGAGCGAGACGCTCCAGTTAAGAGGGAGCCGGACGAGAGAAAACCAACGAGAGGGGAATGTGTGGTGGTAGCAGTGGCAAAGAGGCGTTGCCTACGGTGTGACGCATTGGTCAGAGCCCCTCCAACAAAAACAGACAAAAAAAACTCCGCGTGAATGCTTGCAATCATCCTTCTGAAGAAACGAGTTACGAGTCTGCGTGCATCGCAACGCTGCGTTGGTAATGCGTGTGACAGCCTTACGCATGTAAGCCGCGAGAACTCTTCGGGGGTAACGGCGCAGCAACACGATGCACACACACATACACATACACATAAACATAAACATACACACACACACACACATGTGCGCACAAAAAGCAAGCAGGGCGAAAGAAGAGATCACTGAGGTGACGCCTCAGCCAACTGCGGCATCCTGCATCACAGGCGCACGCACGCCCTCTCCTTCTACATCGCTGTCGCTCTTTTCGCTACTCGCACGTGAAGAAGCCCACTCTGCAACCCACCCGTTAGTCCACGCACGCGCACGCACGCCTGCGAATTCATCAAGACAAGCCTGGCCGGCCCCTTCTTGTCGGCACTGGCGATTATATTATCAGGAACATCACGTGTCCCTCTCAATCCTTTGCGCTTCGGTAGAGAAGCGACCATCCGCTTGTTCACTATTCTCCCTTGTAGGTGAGCTCCACGTTTACCATTTCCATTTCCACACAACAATGGTTTCTTTTTTGTGTTGCCAGTAGCACTCCCGCCACGTGTATTCGTGCCTGCGCTAGCGAACGCGTGCGCGCTGGCGCTCCCGCTGCTGTGCTTCCTTGTTCGTGCTCGCTCAGGAAAATAAAAGAAGTGCGCGCTAAGCGTAAATACCGACCGCCAACAACTGCCCAGTTGGGAAGAGCGAGCCGTTTAGTTGTTGCACCACCAGCGCGTGCTTCGTCACGTCTCGCAGGCGCACCGCGATGCCGGTGTCATTATCTAGTTTTTTGACTGCCTCCACCTCGCCGTAGGACTGCAGCATAAGACGCAGCAACTCCTCTGTCAACGGCGGGCCGCTAAAGTGCAGGTCGCCTTTTTGAGGAAGCGGAATCGGTGCTGGGATAGGCACTGCAGATGCCGAGTAGAAGGGTGGTATGGTCTGGTAGATCGGCTGAGGGTAGACGATCTGCGTCGGGGCACCCGTGGTGGCTGGTGTTGGTGGGTACACCATCGGAAACGGCATCGCGTTCATAACTGGAAACGCCTGCGGAGACGGAATGAGGGAGAGCGGCGGCGAAAACCCTGGGTAGGGAGAAGGGAGGGAGCTGGGGGTGTTGCCGCCGCGATACTGTGGTGACGGCAGCCAGTGCCGCTGGCGATTGCGGTTGCGCTCTTGCCGCATCTGCCGCACCTCGGCCGACTCTGAGTACTTCACCTCGAGTTGGTGGGGCCAACTGTCCATGCTAATGGAGTCCCGCGCCTTGATGGCGGCAGTGGCTTCTTGCTGTGAGGAAAACTGAACAAAGCCAGATCCTTTGCACTGCCCCAGGGGGTTCATGAGAACCGCGCACTCGGTAATGACACCGTAAGGCGAGAACATCTGTCGAAGGTGCTCCTTCGTCGCCCATTGCGGCAGCCCGCGAATGAAAAGGCGGTCGTTTGGCTGATCATCGAGTCCCTCGTCGTGCATGGCGATAGAAACGTGCAGGACAGTGCCGCAGTTGGGAGTTGGCTGCGTCAGGTGTGTGGCGTTGATCGCGGCGTGCGCAGACTCCGCTCTCCGAAACATTACAAAGCCAAAGTGGCGGTTCTTGACTACTTTTGTCGATACAATCTCGCCAAACTCTTTGTAGCGTTCTCGCAGAGCGTCATCGTCCCACGTGGACGGAATGCCGGCCACGAATATGTTTGTGGATACATGCGGGGTTATTACTTTTTGAGGGCTACCTTCCGTAACGTTTGCCGACTCCTCCTTGGCGTTGTCGGCTGAGCCGATGTCAACCCGTAAGGAAGGCTTGTAACCACCCGTTTCGACGCCTTTGGACTGCATTCCTGTGAGGCGCCGAAAGGGAGCGTGAATAGGTGTGAACGAGCTAGCGCTCTACCTTGTGTGGTGCTACGGGTGTCGTTGTGATGCAGCGCGCAGAGAGCACAGCATCCATCTCAGGAAAAGGAAAGAGAGAAAGTCAGAGAAAGCAAACGGTGGATGGGGAGAGGGGGAGGAGAAGGGAAAACGTGATAGGGATTCGTGAAGCCGAGCACGGCTGTCGCACACCAGGGTAGGTGGTGATTATCGCCCAGGCCATCACCAAGGATGTGCTGTGCCGCTGTACATCCACACGTACTTGCACCTCACTGCATACGCGAGATGACAGGATTCCTTCAGGATAGCCACCAACGAGCCTTGACGTAGAAAGGGTGAAGGACGGCGCCAACGGCGGAGCTGACTGGGAGCGGCGCGGCGTTTAGGGCGAACTCCGACAACGACACGTCCCCTGCTGTGATTCGCGCGCCTGCCTTGGCTGCGCAGAGAACAGCGCCGCGCCCAATAGGCACGCCATATATGTATATATATATATATATACTTCTGGTTCCTACAACAGACCACGGCATGAGCCAGCCCACGCCGTTCAGGCGCACATTCGCTCTCACGAAACCGCAATCTCCTCAGGACGCGGACATCTATGAAGCGGGACATTATTCCAAAACAGGCGAGCACCCACCCACCTACACACAGACACAGACACACACGTAGCAACACCAAAACGTGAGACACAAAAAAGAGAGAGAGAGAGCAAACGCTGTGGGGGCTCACACCGGAGATCTTGTCAAGAGTCGTCGTGACAACTTACTGCCCTAGCGAAGTCGTGGAAGGATGATTTGGAAGTCGCTGGGAGAGGGAGGCGAATGCTGGCAATCCGCGGCTACACGTCGGCGCACCAAACCTGCGAAGCACACTCGGAGGCACGGACGCACGCATCCAGGCAAAAAGAGCAATAATAATAACGAAGCGCGCGCGAGCGTGCGTGAGCGAAGTGGAAGACAACACTGACGGCAACAACGAAGAAGGAACAGCCGGAGACGTCGCACCATAGAGCCCGTTAAGGGAGGCGATGGGGGCGGAAGGAGTGCGCGCTTGGCTACTACTGTGCATGCTTTGCGGTTTCGCTGATGCGGCGCGCACCTTCATCTCCAACGTTGACGAGCAGCTGGAGGAGCCACTTCCTCATGTTTATGTCTTCGTCCAGGTACTCTTGGAAGGTGTTGTTACGCAGCTCCTCGGGGAGAATCTTGGGCAGCGCCTCACGCGCACGCTCGTTTTCAGAGAGGCGAAGGTAGCAGCGGATGATGTGCTTCAGAAGGCGCGGCCCGCACACGTGCTCGTTCTGCTGTCCTTTCTCCGCCACCATGCGATGCAGGACGTCGGCGACAGCGGTGAAGCGGCTGGGGTTCTGGCAGGCGTACACCAGGCCCTGGTCCGACATCAGAAGCTTCTGGATGATGAAGGTAGAGATGATCTTCGAAATCTCGATCGCCTGCTCCATGATCTTCAGGCAAATCGGAAAGATTTCTGTGTTGAGGAGGTAGGAAATGATGGCCGGGTCGTCAGCCTTGACTAACGCACCGATGACGCCCAGAGACGTCAGGCGCAGTACCTCGGACCGCTCTGCTGGGGTGGCGCGCAGAAACGGGTAGAGAAAGAGGCAAATATTGGACTCCATAAAGGGCCGCCGCGATGCGTCGTGCTGGGCGATAACCTGTAGCAGGGTAAGCACGCTACTAACGCGGTTGATGATCGGCTTCACCGGGGCCGAGGAGGGCGTGTTGAGGAGAGGGTACATGGATACGATCTCTTGCAAAAAGATCGCCATGACACCGACGCTGTACCACAGAGTCGGGCCGAGTAAGGTGAACTTCTCACGCTTCTTGGACAAGGTCAAGATGGCTCGCTCGCGCGTGTCTTGGTGATACAAGTTCTGAATGTGCATCAGCATCTCCCGCACCACATCAGGGTACTGGCTAGGCTCCAGACGGGCGACCTGTTGCGGCAGTGCCGCCTGCTGCAGCTGTGGCTGCGGTTGCTGGGGTGGACGCTGCTGGGGCTGAGCCACGGGAAAACGACTATATCCTGCCTGCGGAAATCGCTGCTGCCGGTAGCCAAACTTGGCGACATCGTCGCTTTCTTCCTCCCAGGGAGGGTACGCAGCAGGAGCGTCCATCTTGTCTGCAGAGAGCGTGTTTGCGCTTGGTCCTTTGTTGTGTGGGGCCCCTGTGTAGAGGAAGAGACGCAGGTGTTGGGGAGGGGGAGGGGAGGATGGTGAACGCGCGACTGCGGTGGCTCCTTCGTTTCTATTTTTTGTTCTTCTTCTTTTCCTTTTTATGTGCTACGCGTGGGAGTCTCAGCGGGGCTGGGGGAAGACTGAGGAAAAGTTAGAGAGAGGCGTGATAAGAGGCGCAGCAGCAACGCATGGCAGTCAGAACCGGCGCAGCTCACGCCGATGAAGATGCGACACACCGCAGTCCGCACATATAACTGGGTGCCACGGGGAAAAGCAGGGATATGGCTGTTCTTCTTTGGGGCAGCGGTGCACTGTACAGAAGGCATAGGCGGCGTCGCTGCGGTTATGTCGCTCCTGTTTGCGTTGTCAGTTGGACAACGCAATTGGACGGCTTGTGCGTGTGTGTGTGTGTGTGTGTGTCGTCTTTCGAGCTGATCGCATTTATGTTGTGGTTGTTTGCCTCATCGCCTCTTGTGCCTTCTCACTTTCGGTGTCATTCTATCTGCGCCTTGAGCACCGATGACTCTTCCTTGGCGGTGGAGAGCAGCTTCTTGGAAGCGTCTAGGATGCTCTTGAACGCCGAGTACGTCTCCGATATGGTCCGCTCCAAGTCCGCTCGCACCGCCTGCTTCTTCGCGAGACTGTCTTTCAGGGCGGAGAGTCTCTCCTGCATAGCGCGCACTTCGGCAAGCACACCCTCGTACTCAGCCTCCTCGGCAGCGATTTGCTCTTCAAGTAACGTCTTGCGCTCCTTCATTTTCTCAATCACAGAGACGAGCTCGACACTGGTGGCCTGCACATCCGACCCGAGAGCAGCCATCGTCAAGTGCCGCTCCGGCGCGAAGCTATCGCTATGGCAGGGTAGACTAACAGGGGAGCCCGCAGAGCCGTTGCCTGACAGGCATCAGAGGCCAGCTAAACGAACTGGCCGCTTCGATTCTACCAATCCGCAGAGACAGCTACGGTGAACAAAAGAGAGAGAGAAAAGGGAGCTGATGATGGGGTGTTTGGTGTGCGAGTGACGTTCGACGTAGTTGTCGGCGTCAGCGGAAGAGGAGGAAAATGGCTTGGATCGAGGAGGAGGAGGGAGGCATGAGTGCGGCGGCCGGGCGCGGGCGAAAGAGGGCGGAGAAGCATGAAGGTGCAATAAAAGAAGAGCGTCAGCGGCCGTGAACGACACGCCCGCATGCCGTGCCGGCGTTGCATTCGGTGCTTCACGTGGCAGGCGGTGTCCGTGTGATGGCACGGCCCATCCTACAAGGACGCAGATAGACGCCACCTTAACCGCATCCGAGCACGTCGAGTACGCCATATGCTCGAGCGATGAGCTGGGCACTGCCGAGCAGCCCCTTCCATGATGCTCACTTGTCGTTGCACTTGCGGTTCCTCACCCGCATTCTCTGCAGACGCGGGCGAGAGGGGACAGTACAAGCGACGTCTGTGTCGCACACGTGAAGCAGAAAAACGAAAACGAGAGCAGAACTTGACGTGGTACACCAGTCACGGGTGGAGAGCGGAGAGGTGGAAGAGGAGGCGAGGAATGGAAATCACAACGATCGCACACGCAAAAGCGACCTAGAGCCAAAGGGATCAGCACAAACGCAGACACGCTACAAGGAAAGAGATAAGCACCCGGGAAGCGGCAGGGGAGCGAGAAGACGACCATCGAATGTCAGTGAGAGAATGCGACGTGGCCTCTGCCGGCCTGGGCGCTAATGGTGATGGAGGTGGTGGTGTGGTCGTGCTGGATTGCCGGTGGTGCTAATCTACCAGAACGGGTACCATCCCGACCAGGACTGTGCCACGTTGGTGACGTCTGTGGCTTCTTCGATGAGCTGCCCTACCTGCGTGCGTGGGTCGAGGGGCTCCGTGCCAGCCGAGATAAAGTCCTGCCCTTTGAGCTTGGAGCTGAGGCGCTTGACGATGAACACACCCTGATGCACCACATCCACCTCCTCCCCACACAAGTGCTTCGCGACACTAAAGGTACCGCTATCGCGCTTCCCTACAGAGTCACACATGGATTCCGCTCCCGCCGTCGATGTGGCGTTGCGCATGTTGGCAATGTTCACCTGCTCTTCGATAGTCTTGTGATCGTTCGACGACTCAGGCTCCTGCCCATGTCTGTTGATGAGGCGCCACGAAATAAGCGGGTCTTGAATGAATGCCTCGAGGAGGGCTAGCACGCTGTGGCTGCCCTCGCGCAGCACGCACATCGCCGTCTCCGAGCAGGCACGAAACGCCCCGTCGACACCCGACACGTCGAGCGCGCTGCGCAGCATACGTGTCAATCGGAACGGTACCTTTTCGGGGAACTTGTCGCGCGTCATGGCAACCTCAAAGCAGTCACCAAAGTCGATGTGCACCACCAATCCAGACGCGCGCTGCAGCATGATGTTGTTTGGGTGGCGGTCGCCGAGGCCGAGGATGTAGCCTACGATGCTCATGTTCGCCAAGGACGTTGTGTACATGCGGCGCCGATCGTACCAGACCTCGCAGTTCGGCGACGTGTTCCACATGGCCTTGCGAATGTCCTGCCCGGAGGTGTGATCGGAGAGGAACTCCAACACCTCTACCTTCGACATGATGGTCAGGTAGTCGTACGCCTTGGAGTTGTCAAAAGTGATGATCTGGTCCAGCATGCGCATCTCCAGTTCCACCGGGATCGATTTGCGTTCGCGAAAGTGCTTGACGACCTCGTGCAGCGTGTCGCAGCCGTCGACCCAGCCAATGATGCCGACGTTGTCTTTTAGCGGCGTGACGGAGTAGCGCTGGATCTGGAAGCCTAAGTTCTTGCTCGTCCTCGAGTCGGACTGCATGAGGATGTTGACTAGCGAGAAGAGCTGCATGACGCGCTCGTCCAGGCGGAGATCCTCGCGCCCTTTGAGCAGGAACTTCTGCAACCTCCCCTCCGCCGTGATGATGCCGATCCGCTTCGGCCGCTGCTTGCTGGCGATGACGATGATGTCTTTCTGAAAGCGGTTCACCTTCGCAACCGACTCCTCGCGAACAGGCCGCGCGTCGGGGATCCCGATGGAGAGGTTGCGCGCCTCAAACAGCTTCGGACTGCAGAACTGCAGCTGTAGGGTGTCGCTCGATTTGATCTGTTTGTCGATGTTGCAGTACACGCTGTGGTACAGCTTCCATGCAGATTGAATGTCGCCGGTGTAGCGCGTTGACGAGTACGACCGCAGCCAATCCCGGGCCTCGGTCAGACGCTTGCTGTACTTGGACAGAAACTCCGATTCCACCACCGTCTCCGGCACCCGTGTCAACGTCTCGTGAATCGGCAGCAGCGTGCGTATCATCTCGTCGGTGCTGCGGCGGCCAAAGAAGGCCGTCGCCGCCGCCTCCAGCTTGTCATACCACTGCTCGTAGATGAGGGACGAGACGCGGATAAGTTCGTCAATCATGAGACGACCCTGCAGCACAATCACCGGATACCGCTCCTGCAGCTTGCCCAGCACCTCATTGGAGTACCTGTTACGCCGCTCCGAATCAGACATGGTGCACAGGTTCAGCGGGTACACCAACGTGTGGGGGTAGTCGTAGCCCACGTTCGTCAGGACATCCGCCACAAGCCGGCAGCTGTCGTCGGAGCCGGTGTCGAGCCGGGCGACCAGCTGTGGCACCACAAGGTGCCACACGCGCGACGGCACATCGAAGACACGCTCGCGCAGCTCCTTTAAGTTGTGATCAGAGTCGCAGTGGCTCGACCAGAGCGTCAGCAGCTTGAGCACGTCTTGAATGAGCGTCGAGTCGGACGTCCCAAGCTGAATGCTTCGGATAAAGCCCTCGATAGCGTTGCGGCACGTTTCTTCGCCCTTGTCAGTCTGGAGCAGCTGCGCGTTCGCTTCGGCCCACTTACGCCATGCCAGAAACCACTGTGGATCGTACATGATGGCAGTCTTGAAGCATTGCACCGACTCGATGAGATCGACCTTGCTGCCGAGACGCGTGTAGGCCCGCGCCAACACTGCCGAGTTTTCTGCCTTGGTGTGCACATCAATCATCTTCTTGATAAGGTCGCTCTCGGTTCCGAAGGCGCTGCCAGGGCCAAGTGCGTTGGTTTCGGAGAGGTATGAGATGTACTGCATTACCACGCGTGGGTTCACATTGCGGCTCGTGAGTTGCTCCAGGGTCGGGTTGGCGAACCCGAGGAGCTCGGCCAGCGTAAACTTCTCTAGCTGCCGCGCCTTCTCCTGCCGACAGAGCTTGGTGAACTGGATGCGCGTCTTCACGTCCTCATGGGGCGAGATGAGCAGGCCACGGATCCCCAGCACCTGCTTCCATGTCGGCACCGTCGCATGCATCATTCGAATGCGCTGCTCCCAGATATGGCAGAGATGCGGTATGTGGGCAGCGGAGCTGAGCGCCTTCTGCGTCTGCTTCGCTATGATGACCTCCTCCACCTCCGTCAGCTGCTGCGCAACCACGAGCCCCTCGTAGGCGCGCGCGTACGACTCGTGAAGCAGGCTTGTCAGATCCTCCAGCAGCACCTTGCGCCCGTTCGTCACGGAGACGAGCGCGGCGTCGTAGTTGCCGCGCACCACCTCCAGAGCCGCCTTTGACACGTGGTAGAGAACCATGTCCGGCGGCAACCAGTCCAGGACGTGCTCCAGCGTGTCCCACGACTGCAGCCGGATCGACGCGTCTGCGGCGTACTGCGAGACAAAAAACAGCACGTGCATCTCGTCTGTATCTGTCACGCGGTCCTTGTAGTTGTGGAGCATGCTGCCCCACTGTTCCAGAACCCTGTCGTACTCGCCAAGCTCGCTCAGGCACAACATCAGTCGCGCGTTCACCTCAACGCGGCGGTCGCGACAGCTCTCCTCCGCCTTTGAGGAGGACGGGGTGAGGTCGCTGTTGGACGTGTAGTGCAGCATGCGAGACCAGCCGCGGCTGCCGTTCTTGTACCCGCAGCCCTTGGATAAGTTCTCGGTGCTACTCTCCTCCAACGGGGCAGCTTCCAGTTCCAGCTCCTGCTGCGTCAGCTGGAGCGCCTCCGTGTAGCGCGCGAGCTTGACCAGGCTTGTCTGCAGCAGGCTGCGCCGCTGCTCCTCGCTCGTCATGTTCAAGATTCCAACGGAGGAGTCCACCATGTGTAGCTCACTGTAGAGAGAGATGAGCGACTCGACGGTGCCGACAGGGTCGTCGCGGTAGGCGGCCTCGCGCCAAAAGAGCGCCTTGGCCAACATTCCTCGGTTCCACGCACACTCGGAGAGGTCATTGTACGAGATGAACAAGGCCTCACCAACGTGGTCCATGTACTCCACGATACCAAGCAACATCGTCACCACCTCCGCCGGGACAGTGGTCGACATCATCGCCTGACGAAACGACTGACGGAAAAAGTCTGTGATAGCGGTTTGCAGCGCCGAGCTCGCGTAATTCCACATGGATCGAAAGGCGATTTGGAGTGTGTCTTGCACAAACTGCGTCGATTTCTCGACCAGCGGGGCTGCGTTGATGCCGATGGGCACCGCCGTGCAGCGGAAGACCTGAAACGGCGACTCTTGCAGCAGCGTGATGGCGAACTGGTCCGACCACTTGACCCACTCCTCCTTCGTCAGGGGAACAACCTTCATTGGATTGATGAGACGCTGTTCGTTGATGGGCATGGTGCGCTCCTCGGCGGCCCCTGCATTTGCGTTGTCGTCGTTGAGGTTCGCGTAGCTCCAGACCTCGCCCATGCGCGACATGCTCTTCATCACGACAGATTCGCATGTCTTCAGTAGCGCGGCCACCTCCGCGTTTTGTTGCTGGATCGACATTGCGCTGCGTGCACAGCGGAGGCCGGTGGCGACGCGGTTGTTCATTACGCCAAACTCCGTGTTTGTGATGCGGTAGTTCTTCAAGGCCTGAATAATGTACGTTGAGTACTTGAGAAAATTGCCCTGCAGCTCCTCGATCAGGACGCAGAAGACCCCCATGATGTTGTTGCAGAGAGCAATACTATCGCGTCCGCGTGTCTTGCGTGCAAGGTCGACGGAGAGGCATGCCAGCAGACATCGAACAATAGCGCCGACGAGCTCATCGACATACAGCTTGACGCAGATCTCCTTAAGCGTCACCACACAGTGGTTCACAAAGTCAAGCGGATTTGCCGGGTTCTGTATGGCGCCGAGCAGGTTATCCACCGCCGCCTCCGTGCACGGCTGCAGGGAGTCGACATGACGCACAATGTACTCAAGTACGGCGTACTTGAGGTCGGCGCGCAGGTCAGCACGGTTGAGCGTGTCGAAGAGTTGCGGCAGGATGCGCGAGTGCTGCTGGCCGTAGTGCAAATTGCCGGAGGCTTCGAAGTTGGCGACAAACGAGAGCATGCGCACGGCCAGAAATCGGTAGTTGACCTGGAACTCCCATACGTTGTCAAATACGCGGTAAATCTCATTCAAATCGTTGAGCACCACCGCACCGCCGTAGCGAATGATGTTGCAGAACTCGAAGAGCACGGTCGCAAAGAGGCGGCCGCCAGGCAGCTGCCGGATGACGCGGGCCAGCGGCCCGATCACGAGACCGATTTCACTCTTGGAGCACGGAACATGCTCAAAGATGTTCAGCATCGTCTGCACACCCGTGCGCAGGAGCCCTTCGCGCGCGCCGGCGGAGCGCTTGCTCTCCGGGTCAAGCAGCGCTGCCACAGCGCAGAGCACAATACGGCAGCACTTCACGTGTGTCACCCTGTCCACCACCACCGCGCTCATCCCAGACGCCTTCTCCTCGTTGAGATTGAACGACTGGAACACGTGCGAGTCCAGCGCACCGATCACGCCAATGCACCGCAGCGCTTCAAGGCGAATGTCGACGCTCTCCTCTGTTCTGTGCAGCACCGTGCAGAGTTGTTGAAAGAGCCGAGGATACAGCACGTAAGGCGAGGCACCTTCCATGAGCGGCGCAAGGGTTGCCGAGAGGAAGCGGAGACAGGACAGCCGGATGATGTGATACGACCGGTCCGCCGGCAAGGTTTCCAGCAGCTCACACACAAGAGCGATTTCACGTTTGGAGGAGAAGGGGGTGCTACCAAACTTCCGGAGCGCCGCCGCGACGGCTGTGCAGCAGTGCAAGAACGACAGGAGAATGCCGGAGCGGGAGGAGAGAGTGCTAAAGTACGGCACCAGAGCCTCGCAGATGCCTTCCGTAAAGTTCACTACGAGTTGCGGCGCGCGAGTGGCGATCGCGGCGAGGAGGCGGAACCCGTTTTGGACGGTGTCCATATTGAAGGTAGACGTAATGAAGTGTAGAATGACAACCATCTCCTCTCGTAGCGCAGGCAGAATGTGCGATGGGTCATAGCGGATCATCTGGCACAGCTGCTCCGTCGCCGCCACGCGACAGTTGATGGATTCGTCACCCAGGGCAGAGTAGAAGCGAAAGAGATACTGCTGCTCGCTAAGGTATGGATAAAAGTCCTCTGTAAAGGCACTCAGAATGGTCTGACGCACCACAGGATTGGGGTCTGACAACCCAACGACCAGCATGCGCGTGATGACGGTGTTGACGCACATGCGACGTGCGATACTGAGGTCGCCTTTCTCGCCAGGGGGGATGAGAAGCTTGACGATCGTATAGACAGCTGCGTTGCGCACCGCGACGCTGTTGTTGTCGATAAAAGGCAGCACCGAGACGCGCAGAAAGTCGCCCATGAGCTCCGAGTTGGAGAAGCCGAACTGCTTGAGGGCGTTCAGGGCAACGGAGATCTGATACTCGGAGGCGCTCACATCCGTAGAGCTCTCACTGACGCGCGGCGCGTCGATCTGCTGTCGAAATGGGAGACCGCATAGTGTGACGGAGATCATGTCAAGCAGCGACTCCTCCAGCTTTGCTCGGTACTGCACGCTCGACGACTCGATGATGGCGCGCATGCACTCAATCAGCTCCGCGGAAAGGCCCCACACAAACACGTTCTCGATGCACGACTCCACGTATGTCTCCATCTTGGATGGCCGGCACTCTTTGCAGATGATGGAGAAACACTGCAGCGCCTTCCAGCACGGGCTCGGAGACTTCTCAAAAATGGTCTTGATTACTTCACACGTGTCGTCTACGAAGGGCGCAAACTCTGTCTTGCCTACAATCGGAATGATCTCAGAGAGCATCTCGAAGGCGGTGTTCCGCTGAATGTTGCGGTTGATGGAATCCAGCGCGAAGCGCACGCTCTCCTTGAGCTGGTGCGCGACAAACTGTGGTGCACTGAAGCGGCAGAGGACAACCAGGCAGCGAAACAGGAGCTCGCGCGTGTCGGCGTTGACGTTGGCGCCGCCCCCCATAATGTAGGGGACTAGAAGGTTGGAGAGGTCTTCGTAGCGTATGTTGCTGGTGCCGATCGAGTTGATGACGATGGGCTCGAATGCAAGGAGGCCAGCAATGCGTTTGTCCTTCGATTTAGAGGCGAGGTTACCCTTCAGGTGTGACATCAATGCGTCGCAGGTTTCAGCACGAATGGCGGCAGGGCGGTTGACCAGCAGCTTTGCGCATAGCGTGAAGAGACACAGAGCGCGTGAGCGGACCTCCTCGTCGTGAACCACCAAGCAGTCCCAAGCCCTGTCGAACACCTCGGAGAGCCGCGGCAGAATTACCATTGGAATGCGCAACGCTACCTCCGTGAGCACCAAGATGCCACAAATGCGACGAGGCTGCGACTTGGCGTCGGAGAGCGAAATCCACTCGAGTGTCTCTCCGATTTGAGTGCGCACAAAGTCCGTCGTCATGCTGTAGCTAAGCGTCTGCGCGAACGTCTTTGCAGCTGCCACAGCGACGGGAATTTCATTCACCGCCATGAGGCAAAGCCGCAAGTAGCTGTTACACTGCGACAGCTGGATGACAGACAAGTCTAGGTTTAGCAGAATGTCCAGGACAGTGAGTTCGCAGAGCACATCAAGCGACGTGCCGTGCACCACCTCAAAGCTCTCCAGACACATAAGCAGCGACGACACCACCATCTCATACTCCTGCACGCTTTTGCCCTGCAACTCCTTTGCCTGCTTCACGCCCTCCGTCACAAAGGCGATACGCTCGTCGCGACTGCCGGCTAGTGCGCGGATGGAGGTCGCGAGTTTATCCGAGTCGACCGACGACATGACTGCTGTTTCGGTAGCCGCTAGTGCATACGTTGGGTTGTGTGTGCGTGTATGCCTCCGAGATAGAAAGGAGAAGGGAAAAGGAGAGAGACGGCGAAAGCTTCTCAGGAACAACAGACGAAAAAAACGGGGAGGAAAAGTTGCGGCGGCTGAGGTGAGGCAGAGCTTCAACAAGCACAACACCAGCCGCTCGACAGGCACCACTGGCGCGTCCTGTACGATTAGTGCTCCGGGGCGCCTTGAAGAAGGGAGAGGAAGAGGCTAGAGGCCAAGGACTTCCAAACCTTGCGAGTCGCACCCCTCCCAAGGTGAGGTCTTCCCCCCGCGAGAAACAGAGGGCGCTCGACCACAGAGGTTACGCAGACGGACACACGGAAACACAACGGCGTGTCAAACGGTGATTGAAGCGACGTCTTCAGCAAGGATTAAAAAGAAAAATCGCACGAGAAAAGATGGTGTCGAGGGACGATTTCGTTTCGCGGTGTTGCCAACACGTACGTGTGCGCGTCACTGCACGTGAGGTAGTCTGTTCGCACGTGTCGCAACAAAAAAATGTAAATCGAGGTCTCTACTCTGCAGCAACGCCACCAAAAGGAAAAGAAATAAAACAAGAGAAAGCCGACAACGTGCGAGCCCCCACGAGAGGCAGTTCAGCCCACGTACTACGACCGTCTAAAAGGTGTCCCAAAAAGAAGAGCGAGGAGGCAGTAAAAGAGGAGAAGAGGGGAGGATGATGCGCACGTAGGCTACCGAAAGCAGTACAGATACATAAAAACAGCTTGTTACCAACGCCGCTGACGTCACCGACACGCCGCGGCAAAATAACAACAAAACGATGACTGTACAGTTCTGCATGTTAATCCGTGTTGTTCAGCAAAGAGCGAGAGAGTTGTGTGGAAAGCGCAGGCGGAGAGAAAAAGAGATAGACATGGTTGTGAGGAGGGAGTAGTTTGTATCATCGTGTACCATGCACAGCTGGAGGGTGGGGGGAGGTATACAGGCTGCAGGGACCGCCCCCTCCTCCCCCTCCCGGAAACAAACACTGCGACTCTCGACGAGCAGGCGGAAGAAGAGCTAGGCTCTCCATACCATTGTTCTCGCCAGGGTGACGCGGGCAACCACATTTGTACTGGCAGCGTCTGGGAAAACGACAACGTAGCGCAAACAACGACATTGATGGCCAAAGGCGGTGGCGAAGCATGAATGTCGAGGGCGACCATGAAGAAGATCTCTTGTACACTTGAATTGCCGCAAACATCAGATCGAGCGGCGCAGAACCGCAGATATCAGATATTTAAGACCACACTGCAATGATCGACCAGCGTGGACGCGGTGCACGGGGAGGGGGGCCCGATAAGAGAGCGCCACTGCACACAGACACACACACGTAGACTGCGAGACATGCACAATACAGAGAAAAAAAACGCGAAGGGTGCGTGTGTGTGTGTATGTATGTGTATGCAGGGGAGAGGTAGCGCCGCAAGTCTTACGCCGTCAACGGATGATGGCCGTCTTCTCGAAGCAGAAGCCCTCGTACTCCCAGTTCGTCTCCACGTCGAAGGGCTCGCTGATGCGCACGCCGTCGCTGGCGGCATCGGCCATCTGGAACTTGTTGATGGTGCGGCACTCGCGGTAGAAGAGAACACGCAGGCAGTCAGTGAGGATCTGCACCGCCTGGGCCCGCGACAGGCCACTCGGGTTCTTCTCCAGAGCCTGACGCAGCAGCGGCAGTGCGATGTACGCGCCGTAGCCGGTCGCGACGCAGTCGTCCTCCCAGCGCGTGCCGACGTCGTCCACGCCCGCCAAAAACGTCTCGCTGTCGCGGAAACCAATGAAGACCATCTGGCACAGGCACGGCTCGAAGTCGCAGCGCTTCTGGTAGATGGAGCGGTGCAGGTAGCTGAATACCTCACTGGGGCTCAACTCGTCCACGTTGTGGTACATCCTCTGGCGCTCAATGTTGTCCTCCACCTGCTTCGTCATCATCTGGAAGTCGGCGTAGCTGCCCGTGGCGCACACGGCAGAGTGGCTGCCGAGCAGCTTGATGCGCGGGATGTTGGGCCACTTGGCGAGAGACCCGTAGGACAGCAGCGTGTCCGCCGCCATCAGTACGCCGCCGTTGTATTTGATCGCGATGACAGATCCGCCAGACGCCATCTTCGCGGTCACCAGCGGGAGAGACTGCCTGTACGTGTGCGTGCGATTACCTACAGAGGTGAGTCGAGTTGGGCAGGCGGCAGAGCTGATCGCGTATGTATGTCCGTGTCGGTAGAGAAGAAATGGAGGAAATGGTATTGATGAGTTGTTCCGTTTTACAGGCACGACAGTGACGGTGAGGAGGTGCTGCGTTCGCCGCGAAGAGGCGCTTGTGCTAGGTCGAAAAAGTCAAGGAGGTGTGTTTGCAGGCGCTAGGGAGGTGTTGGTGGTAAGGCAGAGCAGGCGAGACGATGGAAATCTGGCAGAGACGCGTAATTCGAGGTTGGCAGAACACTGACGTCGAGGAGTTCGGCGGTGATTTT
>NC_018261.1:1664261-1666838 GCF_000227135.1 Leishmania donovani | reverse complement strand
AGAGACCCGTAGGACAGCAGCGTGTCCGCCGCCATCAGTACGCCGCCGTTGTATTTGATCGCGATGACAGATCCGCCAGACGCCATCTTCGCGGTCACCAGCGGGAGAGACTGCCTGTACGTGTGCGTGCGATTACCTACAGAGGTGAGTCGAGTTGGGCAGGCGGCAGAGCTGATCGCGTATGTATGTCCGTGTCGGTAGAGAAGAAATGGAGGAAATGGTATTGATGAGTTGTTCCGTTTTACAGGCACGACAGTGACGGTGAGGAGGTGCTGCGTTCGCCGCGAAGAGGCGCTTGTGCTAGGTCGAAAAAGTCAAGGAGGTGTGTTTGCAGGCGCTAGGGAGGTGTTGGTGGTAAGGCAGAGCAGGCGAGACGATGGAAATCTGGCAGAGACGCGTAATTCGAGGTTGGCAGAACACTGACGTCGAGGAGTTCGGCGGTGATTTTGAGCAGCACTGTCGCTAGTACTAGAGGCGCGTTAACAGAAGCCAGGAATGTATGATGACGTATGCTTGAAGATGATGTGCGCCCTGGAATCACTTCGGCCTCACCGGTAGAAACGGACACAATAGGGAAGCGGGCCGCGACTGCGGCGCGCAGTCTAACAGAACTGCAGTTTTCCGGGGAAAAAAGCGGCGCACAGATGCCGCCGCGCTTCGGAGAGGGTCAGTGGCAGCAATCCTCCTCTCCCCCGAGACGCTCGCGGGGTGGGCAGCGTCAGCGGCGGTCCGGCTGGATGTCGCTCGAGAAGGTCTCGCCCTCGAGGATCATCAGCTCTTGGGCCTCACGGCGCAGACGCATGCGGCGCAGCGCCTCCTCGCGTGCCCAGTCCATGCTGTTGGGCCACTTGGCGAGAGACCCGTAGGACAGCAGCGTGTCCGCCGCCATCAGTACGCCGCCGTTGTATTTGATCGCGATGACAGATCCGCCAGACGCCATCTTCGCGGTCACCAGCGGGAGAGACTGCCTGTACGTGTGCGTGCGATTACCTACAGAGGTGAGTCGAGTTGGGCAGGCGGCAGAGCTGATCGCGTATGTATGTCCGTGTCGGTAGAGAAGAAATGGAGGAAATGGTATTGATGAGTTGTTCCGTTTTACAGGCACGACAGTGACGGTGAGGAGGTGCTGCGTTCGCCGCGAAGAGGCGCTTGTGCTAGGTCGAAAAAGTCAAGGAGGTGTGTTTGCAGGCGCTAGGGAGGTGTTGGTGGTAAGGCAGAGCAGGCGAGACGATGGAAATCTGGCAGAGACGCGTAATTCGAGGTTGGCAGAACACTGACGTCGAGGAGTTCGGCGGTGATTTTGAGCAGCACTGTCGCTAGTACTAGAGGCGCGTTAACAGAAGCCAGGAATGTATGATGACGTATGCTTGAAGATGATGTGCGCCCTGGAATCACTTCGGCCTCACCGGTAGAAACGGACACAATAGGGAAGCGGGCCGCGACTGCGGCGCGCAGTCTAACAGAACTGCAGTTTTCCGGGGAAAAAAGCGGCGCACAGATGCCGCCGCGCTTCGGAGAGGGTCAGTGGCAGCAATCCTCCTCTCCCCCGAGACGCTCGCGGGGTGGGCAGCGTCAGCGGCGGTCCGGCTGGATGTCGCTCGAGAAGGTCTCGCCCTCGAGGATCATCAGCTCTTGGGCCTCACGGCGCAGACGCATGCGGCGCAGCGCCTCCTCGCGTGCCCAGTCCATGCGGCTGTTCAACTTCGAGTAGTAGGCCCACACAGCGAACTCGATGCCCAGCACACCGACAGCGAGGTGCCACATCTTCTCCCACATTGGCCAGTCGTCCCACTGATAGCGGAAGGTGGCGCGCGGGGTGTAGGGGTACGGGTCACCGTCGCCCCAGGCTAAGCGACGGAATTTGGAGCGCCGGAAGGCCATCTTGGCCATCCTCTGGTTCCACCGCGTCATGGCGATGATGGTGATCCGCACACGCCCACAAACACGTGATGCTATGCTATGCCATGCTAAAATAGAATATTAGCGAATGCTAGAGCTTGGCACAGAGCTCGACAGAAGATGTGACAGACGAAGCGACTTGAGCTGCGAAGTCGAGCCTGCTTCCCCGTCTGCCACGCGCATCGAGCAACAGCGCACAGCAAGGAGGAAGAGGTGGAGAGAGGCGGGAAGAAGAAAAGGTGAAGGCATGCCAATTCGACAGCCGGTGAGTTGGACGGGGAACAGAAGCCCTCCGCGGATGTCCGCAGCGTGAGGGCTTCAAGCAGTTCAGGGCGTTTCCCTAAACGTAGACGTTGTCTCAGCGCCACGCACTAGAAGATCCAAACAGCATATCCGCTTCTGCGCCGTCTCAGCAATGACAACGCAACGAGGTATTAGCGCAGTAAACTCCAGCGCACACGTACAACAGAAGCAGAGATGCACTTGATTACCCGCCACGTACGCGTACAACGATTAGGAGGAAAATCTGCTAGCACGGTTGACCAGTGTGGGCACGGTGCACGGGGAGGGGGGCCCGATAAGAGAGCGCCACTGCACACAGACACACACACGTAGACTGCGAGACATGCACAATACAGAGAAAAAAAACGCGAAGGGTGCGTGTGTGTGTGTATGTAT